>NC_058132.1:43420827-43465345 GCF_016433145.1 Gracilinanus agilis
CCTCGCGCGCGCGCGCGCGCGTGGAGCAGAGGGCGAGCGGGACGTGCGTGGGCGCGAGCGTGTGCGGCCGGCGGGCGGGCGGGCGGCAGCGGCTGGAGCTGCGGCGGCTCGGGTGGCTGGGGCGGCTAGGGTGGCCGGGGCTGAAGCGGCTAAAGCGGCGGCGGCGACGGCGGCGGCTGCTGCGGCGGCGGCTGCGGCTGAGGCAGCACCAGACCCTCCCCTCCTCTCCCCCCGCCCCCCAGCGCGCGTCTGCCCAGGACCGGCCCACCTCCCAGTATCGAGCCTCCGCATTGGTCCAACCCGAGCCCATGACCCGCGAGGAGGCTGGGCCAATGGAAGAAGGAGGGGACGCGGGGCACGGGATGGGACGGGACGGGTTGGCCGCTGTGGTGGCGGTGGCGGTGGCTGTGGCTGCTCCTCTCATGAAAAGAGAGTATAGAAACCGAGCAAGACAAGAGAAGAGACTGAGAGAAGAGAGAGGAAACGTGGGGGAGGAGAACGGAGAGAGCCAGGGACTCTGGGGCGCATGCTCGCGGACTGGAGCTAGGGAGCGCGCGCGCTACCGCGGGAGCCCTATAGCTGTCTGCTGGGGAGGGGGGGGCCTCCTCTCGGCTCCTCAGTCCCATCCCCCCTCCCCTCGGGAGGGGCGGGGCTGACCTCGTGCGCTCACCTCTTTAAGCAATTCTTCCCCACCCCCCTACCCCGCACACCCTGGTCCCCTCCTCCAGTTGCCTGCCGAATCTTCTCCCTGAGGGCGCTTCACACAACTACCCCCACTCCCCTGTGACCAGCCGCTCCTATTCCTCTTGGGGGATACGTCCTTCCACTCCCAACCCCCCAGGAAAAAACCCACCCGCCGCACAGAGTGCAATTCAGAACTGGAGAAATTTGTGGACTGCCCCCTAAGTCAGTGGAGGGTAGACTGGTTATTAATTAGGGCAGGTGGGGGGGAGTGGGAGTCGTGTGAGAAGGCCTGTGGAAAAGCAAGCACCCCCCCCCAAAAAAAACCCCAGAGAAATGAAATTTCTTGAGGTCTTCCCTCCCCAGGAGTTTATGGGGTATGAGATCTTGGGAGTAGAGAAGATCTCTTCCCCCTTCTCCCCCTCAAAAAAAAAAAAGATACAGCACAGAAAAAACAAACCAGATTTCTTTTATTTCCGCTCCCACTCTTTCCAGTGAGGAGTGGGTTTTGACCTTTTTGGGGGGAGAGAAAACATGTTGAAAATTTGGGAGCGGAAGTAATTCTCCAAAAACACCCCCCCAGAAAACCTTTGGAGATAGGAAATTTGTTGACTTCCACTTCCAGAGACGGGAGTGGTGGATTTTATTTTATTAGAGTAAATGGGATGGGATGAGAAGAGTTCTATTGAAAAACAAGGAGCAACACTTCCTCTTTCTCCTCCTTAAAAAAAAAAAAAAAAACTAAGGAAATTCAACCTTTGTTGTGCTATCTTGACTACTCCGTCCTAAAGGAGAAAGGATGGATTTTCTTTGGAAAGGAATGTTAGTAAATCAACTACCCCCCTAAAAAAGGCTATCTCGACCACCACCAAAAAGAGCAGAACTCAAGATGGGAAGATTTATTGTCTTCACCTCAGGAGTGAAAGATGGATTTGGGACAAATGGATGAGGGTAGGAAAAATTCTATTGAAATTATTGCTGGAATGGAAACTCCCTCAAAATTATAGTTTGCAGACCTAAAAATCTTCTCCCCCTCCAAAAAAAAAAGCAACGAATGAAGCCAAACTCAAAAGATGAGAAATGTGTTGATTCCTCCCTCTCCCCAGGATTTAAGAGATTTAAATCTTTTGTTTTCAACAGGGAAACTTGTGTTGAAATATGGGGGACAACCCCCCCAAAAAACTATAACAGAAAGAGAAAAACTCAGGAGATGAGAATATTCCTTGATTTTTCACTCAAGAGGAACTAGGGAGGGACTGTGTTTTGTAGGTATGTGGGAAAGTCTATTGAAAAGCTGGAAAGAAATACTCCCTACAAAAAAACACAATCAGGAGGTAGGCTCAGTTATTGTGCTCCGTACCTAAGACTAAGGAGTGGGTTTTGCTTTTATTAGGGGAAAGGTCCTTTTAGAAAGAAATACCCTCAAAAAGCTGTCCCCATCCCCCCAAAACAGAAACAAAGCACAACTCAGAAGATAGGAAAATTGTTCCCACTGAAAGGACTGAGGAGTGGGTTTTGTCTTTAACTGGTATAGGAAATGGGGTTTAGGAAGAGGTTCTGTTGAAAAATCCACAATAAAAACCACCACACAGAAAAATTCAGATGTGAAAATCAATCCACACTGAGGAATGTGGGATGGGTTTTGTTTCTATTAGGAAGAGTATAGGAGAAAAGTCTATTGAAAACCTTAGGTGGAGTGACCCCTCAGAAGAAAACTGCAGAGAAAAAGTTAGGAAATGGGAGACCCATAACCCATGAAAGAAGTATATGTTTTGTTTTTATTAGACAATTTGAAGAGAGGTCTCTTTAAAAAGATGGCAGGTAATATTCCCTTTTAAGCTGTGGAGAAGAAATCTTAGGAGGTTAGCAATTCTTTGCTCCTTTCAGAGGAGTGAAGTATGGATTTTGTTTTGATTTGGAGAAGGTATGTAGGAAAATCGTAAGAAAGGATCCACAGCCTTTTTCTAACAACCACACCACAAACTTGGAACTTAACTGTTTAAAGGAGTTGGGGGAAGGGGAGCAGTGACTTCATATTAAAGCTGGGGCATGTCTCCAAAATTACCCCTAGAAAACCAGTACACTGAGTAAAGTTCAAGAGATAAGAAATTCCTAGGTCACACACACACAGGAACAAGTTCTGTTTTGATGGGATAATGAGGTCTATGAAGAAAATGGGGTGAGGGCCACACAAAAAACCAGCACACAGGAAAACTCAAAAGTGATGGGATGTCTACAGAAAGTAACAAAGATGGGTTTTATTTTTCACTGGGGAAGATTTTTTTAAAAAAGGAAAAACCAGAAAACTAGAAACCTTAGCCTTGGGGTAAGGAGCCAACCAATAAACCTCTCATCTGAATTTTACCTGTGTGGAAGTTTTTGTGGGATATTTTGGGAGAGGAATCCAGACTTTTCATGAGAACTCACCTCAATAAAAACAAAAAATAGACCCCTCACTACTTTCAGAAGCTTTCTCCCATCTAAGTTTTGTTGGGAGAAGGCTGTTTTAAAAAATAGACATCCTCTTACATTTTCCACATACTTTCTCCCTGAGGGAGCAACCAAATAATTACCCATCTCCTTAAATTATTATCTGTGCAACTTTTGGGGGAGCATTTTACCTGCCAACTTTTAAAGAAACCTCCCCTCAAACTCTCTACCTAATAAAAATGGTCATCTCTTTCCCTCCTTATGAGAGGCAATGTTTTTATTAGATGAATTTGGGAAAAAGGCTAGTGAAAAGCTAAGGTGCTACCCAAAACAGCTGCACAAAACCATTAAACAACAAAACTCAGGTGTGAATTTCACCTACAGAAAGGAGTAATGAAAAGTTAGGGAGTGGGAAGGGGAAGCTTCCCACAAAAATGTCACCAAAAAACATTGTACACTATAAGACTAAATAGCTGTGAGATTCACTGAGAGGAGTGAAAGATGAATTTTGAAAGAATGAAAGGCCTTTTGAAAAGTTGAGGGGAAAACCTATCCCTTCCAAAAAAAAATACACTGTCATGCAGATCAAAACAGAAGACCTAAGGTCTGTTGCCCTCTCTGAGAAGTCAGAGATGAGTTGTGTTTTTATTGGGGGCGGAGAAAGAGGTATTTTTGAAAATCTGAGGAGACAGTTGACCCTCCCCCTCCAAAAAAAAAAAATCGTTCTCTAAATCTCAAGTGAAATGGGAATAGAAATGGGAAATAGAAGAAATGGGAGAAGTTTTGTTTTTATTGGGGTAATGGTGAAGAATACTGTACAGCTAAGATACTGCTTCACATCTAAGCTACCTCTTCTTACAGTCTCAGAAACAACCCAAGTGGGAGGAGTGGGAAAAGCTTTCTCATAGAGAGGTGAAAGAGGGATTTCAGGTTTGGTGGTTTGGGGGAATTTGGTTGTTTATTTTACAACCTAAGGAAACACATCCTTGTGAGAGGCCAACCCTTCCTTTCTTTGCCCAGTGCTTCTTTCTGTTCTCAAATAGACTTTCTGAAAAGGGTGTGTAAATCTTGAGGACAAGGGACCTGGGCAGCCCAAGCAGCAAGGCGCCAAAGGCTTTGTCCTGGACTCCTGAAATCTAACAAAGATTTTTTCAAAGGCCAGTCAGTAAGCAGGTAATGTGGAAAGAAGCCTTTCACTTCAGAAGCTTCCTGGTAAAAAGGACAAGTCCAGCCTCTAGCTTTGACAGGGGCTGACTAGACAGTGTATAAGAGCAAAACTGACTACTTTGGATTTTATTTCTCTATCGAAGGGAAAGGTCAAAAGCAGTTCTACCACCAACTAAGGACCTAGGTGATTTGGGGCCAGTCCCTTTCTATCTCTATGCCAGAACCACTGCAGAAACAAAGAAAATAAAATTTGACATGTTTTTTCATCATTTCTCTTTTAATCTTTGAAGAACTCTATTCCTAGCCCCATTTCAGGGACTAGTTTTTAATTAAAAACAAAATTCCAGTAAATAGGATTTAAAATCTAGTTCACTGATTTAACAAAATATATATTGAATACTTCTAAATTTAAGGTTCTGGGAAAAGTCCAGTGTAAATTAGCCTATTATTGACTGAAAATGTGCAAGTAAATCTTTATTAGATGTGTTTTGGTTGCTATACAATGCATTTTTATTTTAGTTCTTGTAAGCTTTATATAACAGGCTGATTCAATGAAAGCACATATTTCAAAAAAAATTCTCTGTTCATTTATTTCTAATCAAAATGTTAATTTGCTCTTTGGCAGCACTGGCTCAGGTTATAATTTCCACATTCAACAGCTTCTAACTTTCAAGAAACAATTTAGCCTAATAGATCATAGGACAATGGACCGGGAGATCTAGGAATAAGTCAATTTTACCACTAAGCTTTCTGAGAGACTTCCAGCAAATAACCTCTCTGCTGCAATTTCCTCAGCTATAAACTGGAAACACTAATACATGTTCTTTACATAGCTCACAGTGTTCATATAAGAACTGAATTTAAAGAAAATAATAAAATCAATAAAATGCTTTGAGCATCCTGGATTTAGGTGGAACTATTTAACATCCATTTGAAAATAATAAAGTAAAAAGAGCATCAGTCCAATCATTCTAATTACAATAATATCTGCTGTAAAAGGATCACTATTTCTAATAAAAGTTAAACTATATAATTCTCAAAGGGATATTGCTCTATGGGATGCCTTTGGAGTGGACATTATCTATGTGTAATTATTCAGGTAAGAAGTTTCCATTTTCAGTACTGTTGAGATAACTACTTTGGAAAGAACCTATATCCTTAATGATTAATACTGATTTTGCTCATTTGTAAAGATATGGCAATAGAAGTATCTGAAATTGAGATATCTCACAACTAATTGGCAAATATAACCAGAAGGCACCAGGAACATGCACATAACCGCTTATTAATCACACATAAGAACTTTGCCCAGTGAAATACCACAAAGTCAAGAGGCCACTCTTGTGTTATATAAGAAAAGTTATATATCCTTTTCTAGGATCTAAGAGCTCCCTGCCCCTATTAAGTTGGATGGGCTTGCTCAACTCTATTAAATTCAGCTCAAAAAACATGTATTGTCTTCTATTTGCAAGGCATTGTACAAAGTCCACGATTTAATACACCCTATCCTCAAGGAGTTTATATTCTACTGGGAGAATTACAAGTGACCAGATAATATATAACAGGACTTCATCATATATATATATATATATATACAGATCATCTTAGAGGGAGGCACCTATATAGTAGATGGCAGGGATCCACTTTTGGAAGAAGACATTCTGCATTCCCTACCATATGGATGGGAACAGACGCTTTCTTTTGGTTACCTATCCTAAACGGGCTTCAACAAAGTCAATGCTACTGGACCGAAAGAGTCTCACTTTTTTTCCAGCAGCATCCAGGGGCTGAAGGTCCCACAGCATGGACTCCATTAGCTAAACTGAGAGGGAGGAAAGTCTATCTTCTACCCTTTAAGCCTTTTGGCACAGAGAAACAGACTTAGGGTTTTGGTCTGTTTTCTTTGTTCCTTTCAGTTCTAGGCACAGGTGATAGAGTCCCTAGGGACCTGGGAGGCAGCATTCCAGGCTAGAGGTTGCTAGCAGCCCAGCAGAAAGGCCCTGAGAAGCTAGGGTGCCACGGTGTAAGAATAGAAGGGATTTGGAGTTAGAGTTTTGTAAGGCCATGCTCTACAGGAACTGAGTTTAGCTGGCAAACTATTCCCCCTCCCCTCCCTAGAGACTGAGGTGGCAGAGAAAATTATGCCCCGAAGGTGTTGGAGTAAAGGTTTGAATATTTATTCTTTTATATATTTAAAGTAAATATTCCTTTGTAAAAGTAAAGCTGACTGTTAAGTGACTAAATGAAACTGGGATACAAGGACCCCTAAAAGAGGGAGAATAAAATTATTGGGGTTTTCAAGCCTGTGACAGTGGGACTAGACATTCTCCAACTATCTTTTGCATACTGGAGAACCCTGGGAGTGGAGAAGGTTGCAATGTAACACAACTGGACTTCAGGCAGTAGGGACCAGAGCAGTCACTTCTACATATGTATACAAAATAAATTCAAAAAGTACAGATCACTAAAAACAAAGGCCATCTAAAAAGGCATCATGTATGTAGGAATTGGCATGTGAGCTTTGAAGGAAGCTAGAGATTCTTCTTAGAGGTGAGAAGGAAGTACATTCCAGACAAGGGGGGAAAACTAGTACAAAAAAAAAGTAATCTTGAGAAAGAATGTTGGGTATAGGAAACTAGTAGACTCTATTCTCAATAAGCTTTAGAAAACATGAGTTGCTTTGTTGATTCTGAAAACATAAGAAGGTACATTTGAGACTTTTTAAAAGTTTATATATTACATTACAGAAGCAAAAGGGGAGATATCTTCCCTGTACAGTGGGACACAAGTGGATATCATATCTGCACCCCAGAGGTGTCAGGTTTTGTGAACATATGGATTATTATACCCTGGTAACTTCTTAATAATTCGCCAAAAGAATTTAAGCTTTAAAATAAGTGAATTATTCTTGCCTTGAGTGCCTCAAGCAGACACAGTGTACCCTAATAACGCCTGTAACATACTTCAGTCTTCATGAATTTCCCATTCCTGGGCATTTTCCCCGAAAATAACTTCCAAATTTCTGTGGTGCAAATATGGACCAATAATGAGCTTCAACTCACCTTCAATTACATTTATTCAGGTTGAATGACTTGAGCAGCTTCCATTCCTTTCTCAGTGCTCTCCTGGTGATCATGGCACTGCCAGCTCTCACTATGCATTTACTAACAATGTATTTGCGCTTTATAATTTGTTGTAAAACAGAATTGTTCCCGTCTCCAACCTTTTCCCTCAGGGCAGATAAGTAACATCTGGATAGCGTTCGGAAGTTCGTGCAGTGAGCTGGAATGGAGAAATGGGTGATTATTGGGTTTGTTAGAGAAGATGTGTGCGTGTGCATGCACAGAGATGAAACAACTCTTTCAAAAAAAGGACCAAAATGTAAAGCCTTTTTTTTTTTCTTGAATATGATTCTGATTATGGGCAGTGATAAATGGATCTATGCAGAGCTCTCATCCAATGTAAAATTGAGTCTGGCTAACATGTTACATACAGATCTCTAAGGAAAACTCTGTTACTGCTAAAATTGGCATCAGTGATTCAGTGGAACTGACACTCTTCCCTTTTGAGTCAATGCTTAGCAAATGCCACAACATGTTGTCTGAGGGCACTGGGCTGTTGTCTTTCACATGAAATCTAAACCCAACATCTGACTCCTGACCACTTGCGGTTATTAAAAAAAAAAAAAAATCTCAAAGGACTTTGCATAAGAATGGAGGTGTGGAGGTGGGATGTCCTGGCCAAATTCCAACTTTGATAATTAACAGTCATCCTCTTTAGTCTTCCTGCCACTTCAATGAGATGTAATATTCCACAGTTCCTGTTATAAACAGCTGTGTACTGTTAACTGTGTACTGCCAAATAGCTAGTGAATTCCACCCTAGAGGAAGTTGCATTTCAAAATGGATATCGTCTCCCACATATTTATAAATCACTTAGGTATACTTTACCAGAAAGGTATTGTTTTCTAAATATATTGGAAGCATAATAGGTAGGGACTTATAAATTATCTACAAGTCTTGTTTTATTGATGTAAATGCCATCTGAGAAGAATATTAATCATATTACAGCTTAAGAAAGGGGGGAGACTCTTTTCTTATACAGAGAAATTTATTTTGCAATTGAAGAATAAGGAAACAGTTTCTAACATTTTTGCTTTAGGACTCATAATTAGTTGCCTTTCCAAATCTGGTTCATGGATAGGCATGGCAAGAAAAACAGATTTGAGGAAAAAAAAGGAGGTGGACCAGTTATGCACTGAGAGAGAAGAATAACAGATGGACAGCTTGAACGTTGCCCTGGGATCCACCAAATGTGAAAAGGATTTGAGAAAGGCCCACAGCATGTTGGGTGAATCCTCTATGAACATTTTAGGAAAAGATATAGACAAGAGTCTTGCAAGGTGAGTTGTGATTTGCATGAGCAAAGTGCCTGCCTCAGTAAGGTCCCAAATTTCATGCTTTAAAAATCTTGCTGTTGGTTTTCTTTAAAAGCTGGGTAGCTCAATGGATAGAGAGCCAGGTCTAGAGACGGGACGTCCTAGGTTCAAATCTGACCTCAGACACTTCCCAGTTGTGTGACCCTGGGCAAGTCACTTGACCCCTATTGCCTAGCCCTTACCACTCTTCTGCCTTGGAGCCAATAAACAGTATTGACTCCAAGACGGAAGGTAAGGGTTTAAAAAAATAAAAATAAAAGCTGTCGGGATAGTCCTTCAATTTGATAGCTTTAATCCAAAGAATGCTTACCTTTTTAAAAGAATAAAATATATTAAATAAAGTTTATGTAAAGTTTGTGTATTGACTACATTACATGTATCCATGTAGGTTGTCTAAATCCAGCTCTTATGGAGGCATAGATATATCTACCCCTAGAATCTTGCCCACCTTTTCCAAAGGGAGACTGTGGTTCCTGTCTTGAGTGAAGAATGAAAAGGGACCAAAAGATTTGCCATTCTCTCCTCTTCAAATGGTTGGGGGGAACTGAGGGTCTGGGAGAGAGATGAATTGTATCTCTCTGTCCTGCCCTAAATATTTCTGGTTTAGGGAGATTTTTAGACTTAAAAGCAAAAAAATCTGCTGACTTCCTTGGTTGCTGACCCTTAAAGGATATGAGTAGCTACCTTAAGCTTATACTTTCAGGCTTGATTTTTTTTCCCCATTGAAAGCTAGTTACACAAAAGACCAACAAAAATAGTAAATAAATTCATTTTTCCAATTAGATAGCAAACAGAAATTAGAATTCTACAATTTGAATATGTAAAAAAATACATGAGTAAACAAGCTCTCTAGATGAAAGCAAGATGAGATCTGACTGAGCAGAGAGAGCTCTCAATCTCACCCAAAAGGAAATTCCACAAAGTCTCCAGGGAAGCAAATTGGAAATGAGGAACATATTGAGGAGCCATCTTCAATTTCATGACTGCTTTTCAAAGTCCATATATAGCTTGTTTGTACATATTTGTTAGATTGTGAGTTCCTTGAAGGCAAACATTGTCTTTTGCCTTTCCTTGTGTCCCAAGCATTTAGTTCTATACCTGGCAAATAAGGTGCTTAATATATATTTATTATCAGTTTCAAAGAGTCTGGAATTACACAGCATTCCACTAGGTTCAGCCAGGTGGCACAGTGCACAGAGCACCAGGCTTAGAGTTGGGAAGGCTTGGGTTTAAATTTGACCTCAGACACTTCCTAGCAATGTAACCCTGAGCAAGTCACTTAACCTCATTTGTCTAGCCCTTGCCCTTCTAGAATTGTTACTAAGACAGAAAGGAAAGGTTAAAAAAAACAACAACAACAAATCTCTCTACCAATTCAACTACACATACAGTCACTCGGGATCTGGTTGTCTTTCTCTCCATCAACCCAGAATCATATTCCACAGGCAACATGCAGTGGAATTTTATTTCTCCCAACTCAACTTGGTTGGAAATTGGATTACATATGTCATTATCTATCTTGTAAGATTAAAATTAATATCCAATAACTGCAAGTATTATATTTTTTAAGATTTATTAATAATCACTTGAAATAAAAGAAATAAAAAGAAAAAAATTAAAAGCCTGAGTAAAGAGTTTTCTCAACCACATTAGCAGGAGAAGAGCATGAGAGGTGGGGTTACAGAAACTTTATCTCCAAAATGTAAGGATAAAATGTGAGGATGAAAGTGGGATTCTGGGAGATGGAGGCCATGGAGCATAAATTCTCATTACACAATCTACCCTGTGATCCCAAAGAAAAACAAGCGTGCAGAAATCTCCCATATTTACATGCTTAGTTTCCCCATGGAATCAGTCCATATAACCAACTTACATCTCTAAAAATATTCAACTAGAGGTACATACAATATTGCACTTTCTAAGGGGAAATTACAATAATTTGGGGATAAGAGGGAAATAAAAAAGATAGAGAACAAAACCAATGATTGCTAAGCGCATTGACAAAAAGCCAATTAAGGGGCAGTCCCCTTTGGTATAAGAGTGTATAGTCAAAATAAATGCTTTCAAACCCCCCACAGTTCAATTCACCACATCCCAAAGTTCACTCTGGATCTTTTGGTGCAATGTGTGGTCTCTGCAGGCATCTCCATGGCGCCTTCTCCAAACAGTTCACTTTCTGAATTTGGGGAGGTAGCAACTTTCTTATCCTAAAATTACTCTCAAAAGAATTTAAACTTTGCATTATAGGATAATAATACAATATACATGTTACCTCTCCTGTAGGGAATATAAGCTCCCTAGCTAGCTCTATAGAAGTAAAGTCCTGGGTTCAAATCTGACTCTAAATACAGCTTACTTATGTGACTCTAGGCAAATCACTTAACCCCAATTGCCTAAGCCTTACTTCCCTTCTCCCGTGGAACTATATTTAGTATAGATTCTAAGACAGAAGGTAAAGCTTTCAAAAAAAAGAAAAGAAAAAGAATATAAGCTCCTTGAAAGCAAAGACTGTTTCATTTTTGTCTTTGTAACCCAACACTGGAGAAAAAAAAGATACTTATTAAAATGCTTTTAATCAATTGATTCAGCAAGTCAAGATGCAGACAATTATCTTTGTAATTAAAAATGAATAGAAAAGTCAAATTTTTCTATCAAACTATCAGCAAAATATTTTCTATATATTTCACTGGATTGCAATACATTGCCCTTCTGAACTGAGAGTGGAATAAACATTTATATAGTACCTACTATGTGCTAGGCACTGTCCTAAACATTCTTTACCAATATTACCTCATTTGATCCTTACACCAACTCTTAGAAGTAGGTGCTATTATCATCCTCATTTTACAGTTGAGCAAATGAGGCAAACAGAGGTGAAGTGATCACACAGCTAGTAAATGTCTGAGACCAAATATGAACTCAGGTCTTCCTGATTCTGGACCTAGTGCTATATCCACTGTGCCACCAGCTGTCTCTGGTGAAAAAGTCTCCTAATTAGTCCACTGAAAAAGCTTCCTAATTAGTCTTCTTGCTTCTATTCTCTCATTTCTCCAACCTCTGTGTAGCTGCCAAAATAATCTTTCTAAAGTACACAGGCTGATGATGTTGTTCCAGAATCTTCAGTGATTTCCTATTTACTCTGAGATAAAATACAAATTCATCTGCCATTCATTCAATCTGCTTCCCAACTACCTTTCTAGAATTATTTTCACATTTCTTTCCTTCATATTCTAGTGAATTTAACCAACTTGTTCCTCTTTATACTTAGCATTCCATCTCCCACCTACATGGCTTAGCGTTGGTGCACCCATATACCTGAAATGCCCTCCCTCCTAACTTCCTGGAAGAATCAGTTTATATGTCACCTCCTACAGAAAGTCTTTATTGATCCTCCAGTTTGCTAATACTTTCTCCCTCTTCAAATGATCTTATATATATTTAACTTTTTTATATTTTGTTATCCCTCAGTAGAACATAAAGAATTCCTTGAGGGTAGAGGTTGTTATTTATTTTTGTCTTTGTATTCCCAGCATCTTTGTTTCTGGAGTTGGTGCTAGAGCTACAAAGACAAAATAGAAAACAGTTCCAACCCTCAAAGAGTTTGTATCTTAATGATTCTCTATTAAGGGGGACATCCTCTAGAACAGGGATTCCCAAAGTGGGCGGATGCTGCAGTGATCCAGGGAAGCGGTGATGGCCACACTTTTTTTGTATTACATTCTATTCTGAGTTCAATAAATAGTTTCATAATTTCCAGTGGACGCTAAGTAATATTTTTTCTGGAAAGGGGGCGGTAGACCAAAAAAGTATGGGAACCACTGCTCTAGAAGATTGTGTTTACAATTGGCTTGCTAATTTCATTAAGTCTTAGAACATTACAGAACCTCCTAGAAGAAATCTGCAATTAGTTAAAAGAGATTGGTATGAGTATACACACAAGATCAAGATCAAGTAGATGAAGAATGGCTTGTTTCCTAGATTCCAACATGCATTTGGACACACAACCTATAGAGCTTGTCTATGAGTAGATAGATATGTATGTTGTTGTGTCATTTCAGTCATGTCCAACTCTTCATGACCCCATTTGGTGTTGTTATAAAAATAAGGGGATTAATGGTGATAATAATAGAGGCTATAGGCTAGAGGCTTTGAAAGGTAGATAGGATTTTTTTTTAAACCCTTAACTTCTGAGTATTGGCTCCTAGGTGGAAGAGTGGTAAGGGTGGGCAATGAGGGCCAAGTGACTTGCCCAGGGTCACACAGCAGAGAAGTGTCTGAGGCCAGATTTGAACCTAGGACCTCCCATCTCTAGACCTGGCTCTCAATCCACTGAGCTACCCTGGCTCTCAATCCACTGAGCTGCCCCAGTAGATAGGATTTTGATGAGAGAGAGAGAGAGAGAGAGAGAGCATTCTCTCACCCATAGCCTCGGTGTAAGTGCTGCTGGTAAAGCTATGCCTCTCCTCTCCTGACAGGCTTGCTCAGTTGAACCTGGCAGCTATTTCTTATAACAGTTGCCCAGACAAGGAACCACTGAGAGGCTATAGGTATAGCTAACCTCTCTATTTCTTCAGCCTGGGGTTAGAATAGATATTGATAAGGCTATTGATGGGCTATTTGAACAACTGTGAAATCTGACTGTGTAAGGATCTCCCCTTCCCAAGGGCCTAGATATAAGGACCACCCAGGAAAGGTATTTGATGACAAAACACTGTATTTGTTTCTAATCAATGGGGTTAGGAACAAGGAAAAAGGATAGAGGATTTGGGAACCTTATTTGCTAATGCTCTAAATTATTGATCAGACTATTGGAAGGAAGCTAGCTCAATCAGAGGCTGGAGGCTCTTCACCCTCACACTAACCCTAGCCTGGCCTGACCAGAGCCAAGCCAAAGATCAGGGAAGTCTATTGATGAATTTTGATGACAGTCACTATTTCCTCTCAGCTCTGTTGTCAATGATGGAGATTGCTCTCTAGCTCTCAGTTGACAGGTTGGTTAGCAGGTACAGGTGCAGGTAATGCCTACCCTCCCTCGAGACCTCCCACCTCCCAAGATCTGCTCCAGAGTGAGCTCCATGTGCTGGACCTCATGGGTATTTATAGGGCTGGCTCCAACAGACTTTTTACCCTGGTCCATGGCATCTGGGTACATTCCAAGATGTTCAGCTGCCAGTCTTGTCACTCAAAGTTGGTATCCATCTTGTCCCAGAAATCAATATAACAGTGTTTTCATTGTAAATATCCTAGAGTGGTCTGCCTTTTTCTTCTCCAGCTCATTTTATGGATGAGGAAAGTGAAGAAAATAAGGTGAAATGATTTGCTCAGGGTCACATAGCTAGTAAGTATGTGAGGCCAGATTTGAAGTCAGGAAGATGAGTTTTCTGGACTCCAGACCCATTCTGATCTACTGTGCCACCTTGCCACCATATGCCTGAGAGAGATGGTTCAGATAGAAAATGAGACTGGGCTAAATTACCTTCAGAAAGCTATAAATCTCCTTTAATACCATAAGCTTTCTAGGAAATCAAAGGCCCATCTCTTTAATACTACTCCTAGTAATAATGATAAGAATAACTAACGTTTATGTAAAACCTTTAGTTTTACAAAGTGCTTTACATATTACCTCTTCTTATGTTCCCAACTCTTTGAGCTAAGTACCACTGTTATCTCCATTTTACAGAAGAGGAAACTGATGCAAAGTTAATCTAAGTGTTTTGTCTAGAGTTATATAGCTAGTAAATTTTTAGGGCAAGACTTAAACTCAAGGCTTCCTAACTCTGAGACCCACACTCTAACCATTTAGCCACCTACTAAGATCCTACCAATGTTTATATAAAGCAATGTCACAAGGAACACAACAGTGTCCAAGAATAAAGAATTAATATCTCAAAGAGGGCAATGGAAAGTTGAATGGTAGGGAGAACAGACTATATAATGTAACCAGTAAGGCACATAATAGAACAATAGAAATTAAGAGCATCATCAAGAAATTGCATTATAAGTAGGGAATATGGGCTATTCATATGACAAAGGCTACACTGATACCTTTGCAATGTCAAAAAGAAAAGACTTTCAGCCCTATGGAAGAGCAAAAGTTACATAGCAAGGACAGGCATGAATGGGTTATTGTCTGTTCTCTGAGAAGCAATTGGTAAACCAATGAAATCAAGGATCTATTTGAGTATACCAAGTACTTGGCACAGTACCATGCTTAATTGAATTGAATTTTGATGTCACATGTATGCCCCTGGCACTGACCATTAATGTTGTTTCTCTATTTTTGTCCCACAATCAAGGCTTCTTTTTTCAGAATAGACTCCAAACTTGGCTCCTCATTTCCAAATGTCCCCATTAATAATCAAATATCCAGAGAGTAAGCACAGCCAAGATGGTGGAGTAAAGGCAGAAACTTGTCCAAGTTCTTCCAAATTCCCCCACAATTTTAAAATAATATGACAAAAAATATTTTATACTGGCAGAATCAATAAGAGGATGATGTAAAACAATTTTCTATCCCAAGACAACTTGGAAAGTCAGCAGAAAAAGTCTGTTTCACTAGGGTGAGGATGGAACACAGTTTAGAATGTGCCTGCCACACCAAACAGGCCTCGGAGGCAGCTAAATAAGTGGCAACAACTTCTGGATCTCCCAGTCCACAGATAATAAGGGGGTCAGGAAGCTGGTCAGAAGGAAATTACAAGGGATCCTTTACTGACATTGGGTGCAGGACTCTGTTGCATTGCCCAAAATCAGTTCCCACTCTTGCAGTCCTAGGCAAAGGAAGAATAGCACACTAGAGCCTGTAGTCACCATGAAGCAGGGACCTTGGTCACAATTCCAGAGCAAAAAAGTGTGATTGTGGTCAAAGGCCACAGCATAGTCCAGGAGCATAATGATCACACTATTCCTTAGATCATACCATCTTGAAAGGACTGAAAACATACAGACTCCCAAAACTAGATCTGAAAGTGCCTGCCCCAAAACCTGAAGTTTAGGACAGTGTCCCTTCTATTCCAAGAGCAGAATCTAACTTTAATTACGATGTTAAAAGTCAAGAAATAGACTGGGGAAATGAACAAATAACAACAACAAAAGAACCTGACCATAAAAAAATTACTGTGGTGACAGGGAAGATCAAGACACAAACTCAGAAGACAACAAAATCAAAACTTATAACTCCAAAGTCTCTAAGAAAAATGAAAATTGGTCTCAGGTCCAAAATAATTTCTGGAAGAGCTCAAAAAGGATTTTTTAAAATCAAATAATAGAAATAGAAGAAAAATGGGAAAAGAAATGAGTGATGCAAGAAAATAATGGGGAGGGGGAAGAGTCAATAACTTGGTAAAGGAGGAACAAGAAACACTGAAGAAAATAATAGCTTTAAAATACAGAATAGGTCAAAGAGTACCACTGAAAGAAGAAATCCTTTAAAAGCAGAATTGGTCAAATGGAAAAGTAAGTACAAAACCTCACTGAAGAAAATAATTCTATAAAAATTAGACGACAACAAGCTAATAACTCCATGAGACATCAAAAACATTTTAGATAACTTTTAAAAAATAGAAGAAAATGTGAAAATATCTCATTGCAAACACAACTGACCTAGAAAACAGAATGAGGAGAAATAATTTAAGGGTTGTGAGTCTACATAAAAACAATGGCCAAAAAAAGAGTCCGGGGACAGCTGGGTAGCTCAGTGGAGTGAGAGTCAGGCCTAGAGACAGGAGGTCCTAGGTTCAAACCCAGCCTCAGCCACTTCCCAGCTGTGTGACCCTGCGCAAGTCACTTGACCCCCATTGCCCACCCTTACTAATCTTCCACCTATGAGACAATACACCGAAGTACAAAGGTTTAAAAAAAAAAAAAGATTCAACTTCATTTTTCAAGAAATTATCAAGGAAAACTGTTCTGATACCTTAGAACTAGATGGGGGAAATCAAAATTGAAAGAATCCACCAACCAACTCCCAAAAAAGATCCCAAAATAAAAATTCCCAGGAATGTTATAGTCAAAGTTCAACTCTCCCAGATTAAGGAGAAAATATGACAAGCAGCCAAAAAGAAACCATTTAAATATTGTGGAACCCTCGTCAAGACAACAAAAGATTTAGCAGCTTCTATATTAAAGTATTTAGAGGGCTTGGAATATGATATTCCAGGGGGCAAAGGAGCTAGGATGACAATCAAGAATCATCTACCCACAAAAAAATTGAGTATAATCCTTCAAGGGGAAAAATGGATATTGAATGAAATAGAGAACTTTCAAGCATTACTGATGTAAAGATTAGAACTGAAAAGAAAATTTGGCTTTCAGAATCAAGACTCAAGAGAAGCATAAAAAGATAAAGTGGGGAGAGTGGCAGCTGGGTAGCTCAGTGGATTGAGAGTCAGGCCTAGAGATGGGAGGTCCTAGGTTCAAATCTGGCCTCAGACACTTCCCAGTTGTGTGACCCTGGGCAAGTCACTTAACCTCCATTGCCTAACCCTTACCAAGGCAGAAGATAAGGGTGTTGTTCTTTTAATAGGTAAACAGGAAAGAGAAATCATAAGGGATTCAATAAAGTTAAATGGTTCATATTCCTATGTGAGAAGATGTTATTTGTAACTCTTAACTCATCACTATTGGGACAGTTAGGAGAAGTATACATAGAGGGTATCAGTGTGAGTTGAATATGATGGACTGAAAACTAAAAAAAATAAGATTAAGGAGTAAGAAAGAAAGATTCACTAGAAAGGGGAAGGAGAGATAAAATGGAGTAAATTATCTCATATAAAAGAGGCACAAAAGAACTTTAACTCTGTAGGGGGAAGGGGAAGGGAGCATGGCAGACAATACTTGAACCTTACTCTCTCATCAGAACTGAGTCAAAGAGGGAATAACACACACTCAATTAGATAACAGAAATCTATCTTATCCTATAGGGAAGTAGGTGGAGAAGAGGGTAAGGGAAGGGATCAGGCTCATAGAAGAGAAGCTGGCTTGGGGGAAGTGGTGATCAGAAGCAAAACGGTTTTGAGGAAGGACAGGGTAGAAGAAAAGATAAGGATGAACAAAAGGAAAACAGGAAGGGAGGAAATAGGATAGAAGTAATCATAAGGATGAAAAAAAATTTGCAGCAAGTTTCTCTGAGAAAGGCCACATTTTTCAAATATATAGAGAACTGAGTCAAATACATAAGAATACAAATTATTTCTCAATTGAGAAATAGTCAAAAGATATAAACGGTCAGTTTTCAGATGAAATAAATAAAGTTATCTATAATTATATAGAAAAATGCCCTGAATCTAATATTAATAAGAGAAATGAAAATTAAAGGAACTCCGAGGTACCACCCCACACCTATAAGATTGGCTATTATGATAAAAAGGAAAATGGCAAAAATTACAATAGATGTTAGGAAATTGGGGCAATAAAACACCACTGGAGGAGCTGTGAATTGATCCAAACATTCTGGAGAGGAATTTGCAACTATACCAACTGGCTATAAATTGTTCATACCCTTTGACCCAACAATACCTCTACTAGGTCTGTATCCCAACGAGATCAGATGAAAAAAGTATCTATGTGTACAGAATTGGAAATTGGAGGGATACCCATCGACTTGAGAAAGGTTGAACAAGTTGTGGTGTATGATTGTACTGGAATACTATTGGGCTATAAGAAATGATGAGCAGGATGCTTTCAGAAAAACCTGGGAAGACTCAAGTTGGACTCATACAAAGTAAAATGAGCAGAGCCTGGAGAACCTTGTACATAATAGCAGCAATATTGAAACAACAATGAACTGAATGATTTAGCTATTGTCAGCAATACTTTGATCCAAGACGATTGCAAAGGACTTCTGATAAAAATGTTATCCATCTCCAGAGAAAGAACTGATGGACTCTGAAAGCAGATTGAAACATCCTTTTAAATTTTCTTTATTTTTCTTGTTTGGGTTTTTTTTCGAGGCAGGATGGAATCTGTGTTTTCTTTCAAAACATGAATAATATGGAAATATGTTTTGTATGACTGCATATAAATAACCTATTTCAAATTACTTACCTTCTCAATAAGGGGGCAACGGAGGGACAGCTTACTTGCATAATAGTTAGAGCACCAGGCCTGGAGTGAGGAGGACTTGTGTTTAAATCAGGCCTCAGATACTTCCTAGCTATGTGATGCTGGACAAGTCACTTAACTCCTGTTGCCTAGCCCTTACCATTCTTCTGCCTTAGAATCAATATTTAATATCAATTCTAAGACAGATTGTAAAGGTTATTTTTTTAAAAAGAATATCCTTAGGGGATAGCTGGGTAGCTCAGTGGATTGAGAGTCAGGCCTAGAGACGGGAGGTCCTAGGTTCAAATGAGACCTCAGATACTTCCCAGCTGTGTGACCCTGGGCAAGTCACTTGACCCCCATTGCCCACCCTTACCACTCTTCCACCAAGAGCCAATACACAGAAGTTAAGGGTTTAAAAAATTAAAAAAATTTTAAAAAAAGAATATCCTTAGTTCATAAATGTAAGGAATACAGGGGTAAAGCCAAATAAAATTATATTTGCTCTAATCTTAAATGGCAGCTTATAACCTAAAATAAGTTCATAGCTCATGGTATCTAGAGCTAGAAGAGACTTTCCATGTTTAGTGAAACTTCTTCTCATTTTATAGAGAAGGAAACTGAGACCCAGAAAAATTTTTTAAAAAGTATGACTTGGGATGGGGCAGCTGGGTGGCTCAGTGGATTGAGTCAGGTCCAGAGACAGGAGATCCTGAGTTCAAATCTGGCCTCACATACTTCCTAGCTGCATGACCCTGGGCAAGTCACTTAACCCCCATTGCCTAGCCCTTACCACTCTTCTGCCTTGGAACCAGTACACAGTATTGATTCTAAAAGAGAAGGTAAGGGTTTTTAAAAAAAAAATTTTTTTTTAAAGAAAAAAAGAAAGAAAGTATGGTCTAATTTGAGCCTTAGTTTGGAAAAAATAGCCTCAGTATGGTGAATTGGATAGGTTGGACAGCATCGCTTTTTTTCCCAGGACATAAAATCTTGGGGAAAAGATAGATACTACAAATAAAAGAGGTTATATTTGATCTTTCTAATTAACAATAAAATAGATGAATACCAAAAACCATTAGAAACAGCAGAATCCTGAATTCTTGCCATGAAAGGCAAAGAAAGGCAAACTGCCTGAGAGATTGCACACCTACAAGGTGAACTAGTGTTAAAGATTTAGAAAATCAAAGCTGACAGCTACCCAATTGTGCTTTATAAGATTCTCAGATAGATTAAAAGAAACAACTCTCTACCTTGGAGCCTGTAATAAAATACTAATGGGAAACATTAGAGACAAGTCTTTATGACAGCAGAAAAACACTCTGATCTTCCATTTCTGCCCAGATCATACTGAATCTCAGAGCTGGCCAGGAATTCAGAGGCCATCTAGTCGGACTTACACTTGACTGAAAAGCTCCTCACCAAGACCCACAACCAAAGGTCACCCGACAAGTAGTCATCCTAAAGATGAGGCAAAAATTCTGATCTTGACTTATAAAGAAAGCACGCCAGGAGAGAGATTCATTTTTCTAATCAGAATTAGACAATTGACTGACACCCTCTACTCAGTGTTGCCATTGTCTTGTACAGGGCGGCCACATCATAGGAACACAATTTAACTGGATTTAGTTCAGGAAATAACTCAAGTGCAGTATTCACAAGGCACTCTCACTCAGATACCATTGTCCAATAAAACCTCCATCGCCCGCTGCGCAGAAAACATTTAGGCTTGCCATTACCTTTGTCTGTCTTCAGCCTTATTGGTGAAGTCATCTTTCTCAGGGTGACCGACCAGCTAGTTACTTAGGCTGGTTCCCGGCTGATCATTTTTGTTAAATCAATCCAAAGTCTGCAGATAGCTGGTTTCCTAGGAGACTTCAATGTAAACATAAACAAATTAAGTGTCAAGGAAATCAATGAAGTCACATTCAGTTAAGAAAACAAATGGTAGAGAGAAACACAGCCTGTGTATGAGCCCAGCAGCCATTATCTAGAAGGAAAGTGAGACAATAGAGGATCCTTTATGCTTTGCAGACCTTAAGCTCTATCTAGAGATGAGCTCTATCCCTCCCCTACCCCTTCTCTCTTCTATCTTCTCTCTATCCCTATTTCTCTCTCTCTTTCTCTCTCTCCCTCTCCCTCTTCTTCTCCTTTCTCCTCTCCCTCTTCATCTCTGTCTCTATCTCTGTCTCTGTCTCTATCTCTGTCTCTGGCCTCTGTCTCTGTCTCTGTCTCTGGCTCTGTCTCTGTCTCTATCTCTGTCTCTGTCTCTGTCTCTATCTCTGTCTCTGGCCTCTGTCTCTGTCTCTATCTCTGTCTCTGGCCTCTGTCTCTGTCTCTGTCTCTGTCTCTATCTCTATCTCTGTCTCTGTCTCTGTCTCTATCTCTGTCTCTGTCTCTGTCTCTATCTCTGGCTCTGGCTCTGGCTCTGGCTCTGTCCCTCTGCCTATCTGTCTCTTCCTTCTCCCCCAAAGGAATTATTAGCATATTATCTGGGCATTGCTCCTTGGGTTGAAAGAGTAATTCTAAATAGACCAGTATGAAAAAGAGGCAAAGATTTTTCATGTCAGTGGTGGGGTACTCCAGGTTTTTCAAGGTTATAAGAACTCTTCTAAACAGGATACTGTCTAACAAACAAGTATCTTTGAATACAAAGGAGATAATGATCCAAGGTTAACAAACACCAGGCGTTTCAAATTCTCTAGGTTTATCATAGAAAAAGCAACTCAGTCAAGCAACTAGTACATAAAGAATGTAGCTAGATTTAGTTACTGTTACCTGACATTTAGCCTTGATGTGCATGAGATTTCATTCATCTGTAAATAAGAGACAAAATAGCATTTTAGCCTTTATCTTACTCCTTCTCTGAAGGAGTTCTCTGAAATCTCTGTGTGCCCTATGCTTTCTTACCTCCACACCTTTAATCAAACTGTTTTCTATCCCTGGAATGGCTTTTCTTTTTCCTCTTTCTTGAGATACCCATCCAAAAAGTATTTATTAAACCCTTATTATGTAGAAAGACAAAATGAAAAAGTCCCTTTCCTTAATGGGAGGGCCTGTTTTACTGGAATGACAGAACATGTAAAATGGTCATCATTGGAGAAGCATAAATGCACGATCATTTGAGAAGTGAGAGAAAACTAATAACTAACATAAATCGGGAAATGCTTCCCATAGGAGTCAGCACATGGACTGAGTCTTAAGAAAGCTAGGTGGGGCAGCTGGGTAGCTCAGTGGATTGAGAGTCAGGCCTAGAGACGGGAGGTCCTAGGTTCAAACCTGGCTTCAGACACTTCCCAGCCGTGTGACCCTGGGCAAGTCACTTGACCCCCATTGCCTAGCCCTTACCACTCTTCTGCCTTGGAGCCAATACACAGTATTGACTCCAAGACAGAAGGTAAGGGGAAAGAAAGAAAGAAAGAAAGAAAGAAAGAAAGAAAGAAAGAAAGAAAGAAAGAAAGAAAGAAAGAAAGAAAGAAAGAAAGCTAGGGATTCTATTAAGTGGAGATGAGGAGGAAGTCATTCAAGGTATGGATGACTGCCTAACTCAGATGCAAGATCGAAGACATGGGAGACAGAATGTTTGGGAACCAACAAGGTCGCTCCAGCTGGTACATAATATACATACCAGAGAATAAAATACAACAAGCTTAAAAAGATAGGCTATAACTAAATTGTGTAGCTAGGTGGTACAGTGGTAGAGTGCTCAATTGATCCAATGAAGGAAACAAGGATTTGGGCAGATATGTGAAGGGGGAAACTAAGAAATGGTTAATAGAACTAATAGTCAAACAAATGAGAGAAGTCCTAGCAGAGAATAGTTTCAATAAAAATTAGGGATGAGAGAGTATTGAGGAAGAGGTTATAGTCAATAGGGTCATATGTTCCAGAGAAGTTAAGGATTAGAACCAAAAAGAAATCAGGATTGTTGTGGGTTTAACCCTCTGGGCTCAAGGAGAACAAGTTCAATTTTTCCTGAACATGACAGCCCTTGAAATATCCAAATAGTCATCACTATGATCCTCACCCCTCCCTAACTTTTCTCCTCTGAATGCTCAATATCTCCAAGTTCCCTGATTGATCTTCATATGGACTGAGCTTGAAACCTCTCACTCTCCTTCTTGTATTCTTCTGGACATTTCACAACTTATTGATATCTTTACTAAAATATGATACCCAGCAGAGCTACAGAGCAACTACTGTTATCATTGCAGAGCCACTATAAATATGTGAGGAGCAGATGAACTTTCTTCTCTTTTCATAACATTCTTGTAATATATAACTCTCCTAGTGAAATCACTTAATCAATTGGTAAGATCAGCTTTTTAAACTCTGTTTATAGTTGGCCTCACCCCAAAAGTGAACCAATTCAGCTTCATCAACAATTAAATAGAATGTTTTCTTACAACTCCATTAAAACAGAATTGTATTATTTTAAGCTATCATAGTAATTGAAGGAATCTCAGGGATGTAATGCTATATTTCTAGCACCTTGGCATATTCAACTAAGTAGAAGGGAAAAGATTAATTAGAGACCACAAAAGACCCAAGGACTGGCAGGGGCAGCCATCACCCCTGATACTGCTCCTCCAGTCTGACATGTGTCCCCGAGCTAAGGAGCATGTGGGCAGTATATTCTGGTCCAGAGCTATCACTCATCTTGGTGGTGAGGGAAAGTGAGCCTTAGAAGGGGAGTGACCACCATAGACTATTTTGGGGAAAAGTGAATGGTTCAGAGTCAAAAGGAGAGAAGAGGGCCACTTCTTTCTAAAATGGCACATTTCCCTTTTGTTCTGATCTCATCCCCCTCAACTAATACAGGATTAGGGTTTACCTGACTGTAAGTTTTAAAATTAATATTCAATGCCTCCAAAGTATGATATTTATTAGGATTTATTAAAATGCAGGGAAAGAGTCCCAAGTCACCCTTCACCATGCCACCTCTGATGCCAAAGACCCATGATCATGCAAACCCAATTTCCCATACAGCCTGGGAAAACCAACGACCAATAAGAAAAGGCTTAAGGAATTATGGGTATGGTGAAAGGGAGTTTGGGTAATGAATTATGGGTATGGTGAAAGGGAGTTTGGATTAAAGGGGTACAAGGTTTTTTCAACTTTACATTCCCCCCTGGGATCCTTTGGGAGACCAGTCTCCCCAATGGATCATGGAAACATAATCAAATTAAATAATTCAGAGATAAAAGGGAAATAAAAGGAGAAAGAACAGAACCTATGTTTGGTGCATTGACAAAAGGCCATTTAGGGGGCAGTCCCCTTTCTGGCATAAAAGTGTCCATTCAAAATAAATACATTCAACCCCCCCACCTCCCAAAATTCAAATTCACCATGTCTCGAAGTTCACTCTGGATCTACTGGTGCAGTGTGTGGTCTCTGCAGATATTTTCATGGTGCCTTCTGGATTCTGGGAGGGAGTCTTCTCTTCTAAATTAGGGTCAAATTCAAGTCCAAATTCACAGCAATGACATAGTTCCACCTGAGGAGAATAACTTTATATTCCCCTCTGAGGAAAATACAGGGATATACACGGGAATCACACAGGAATACATGGTCAAAGCATAAAGTATATGAATCAATTATCAAAAACATCAAAGAGTCCAAAGAAAAATAAAAAAATGAAAAAATAACCTCTGAGGGAAATATAGGATATTTAAAAATGTGAAGAAAGAAAAAATTCTAGGAAAAAAGAAAAAAGAAAAAATTCGCAAATCACAACAGGTTCTTGTAGCAATCCATGTCCCATAAGCTTTACAACAACAATCACTCACTAACCCAATTTAGGATCCTGGACTACAGTAAGTTGTCACATCATGAAAGAAATAGAAAAAAAGAGACTAGATCTCGAGACAAATGGGAAATAGCATTTCCCGGTGCAATCCTTTTCTTCAGTTTCAGAGATAATGGAGCCAGAACAATCTATGTTGAGTACTTGATATAGAGTGTGGTACAAGGAAGTCCTACGTTTTAACATATGCTAAGCATTGCAACCTTGAGTCTCACACAGGATCAAGTCTTTGTGCTCTTTGTGTAGGATGTCATCAATCCCTGTAGGATTGGTTTGGTCACTTTCCTTTTAATTTTTTTTTAATAGAGTAATTGACTCTTCCTTTTTTCCCATTTTTGTACTTAAAGTACATATATAATCAATGTTAATCCTTTTTTGATTTTACAATAATATAAGTTTAATATGAATATATATTTGCTATAATATTAATGCATACCCAAAAAAGCCTTAGACTAGAGTAACCTGCTAATTATTGGTAAATATTATGGGACTGTGATTAATGTCTCTCTGTCTGATTCCAGCAGAAGAGAGCAAAAGAGCCACAAGGTCATAGAGACTGACTGAGAATCTGCAAAGTGCCAAGGAGGAAAAGGTCATGCAGACCATGGATTGAGGAAGTTCTATGCCAGTACTGAAGGGTTTCAAACTAGCGTTTGAGGTTCAGGGTTGCAGCTTTCTGCCATATGTTAGAGTGTAAGACTTCCCCTGAGCTTCATTTCCTAGCTAAACACCTAAGATTGGCTTTTGTTATGGCTCTTCCCTGAGAAGGTGCAGGCAAATCAGACCAGGGAAAGACACTTCCCTTGCACACATATTTGGTCCTGTTATTTCTCTCATATATAGAATGGCAATTTTCTGTAGTCCTGGCTCCTGAAAGGGTAATTGCAAACTGCTAAAATCACTTTAATTGGGCCTTGATTCAAGGACCTGTTATAAATTTATTTTTCCTTACATTTTTTGCACATAAGATTTTGACATTTTACATTTCATTCACAAGTTAACTTTTTCTCTTTTATTTGGATTTTATTTATTTTTATTTCTTTTGCCAATTGATTTCATACAGCCCCATGACTCAGCCATGTATCCTTAGCTGACCTTGGGTACCCTCTTCAGGGGAGAATGTGTTATTGTTTCTCCTCAGGGGTATGTGTAAGTTTTATAATCATAATGTATGTATTATAATCTATAATGTAAAATTTTAACTCTTTTGAGAGTAATTTCAGGGGGGAATGTATAATTCTTCTCAGAAGGGAATGTATGTTTTATAATCTATAATGTAAAGTTTAAATTCTTTGAGAGTAATTTCGGGATAAGAAATTTGCTATCACCCCAGAATCCAGACAACGAACCTATTTGGAGAAGGCACCATCAAGATGCCTGAGGAACCTTCACTGGATCATGAAGATCCAAAGTGAACTTTGGAGTGCAGTTGATTGAACTATGGGGAGTTGAATGCATTTGTTTTAAATGTACACTCATATGCCAAAGGGAACTGCCCCTAATTGGCTTTTGTCAATGTGGCTAGCAATTATTGGATCATTGTTTTTGTCCTCTTTTCTTTTATCCCCAAATTTCTATAATTTAAAAGTTGCCTAAATTTACAAGATCCATGGAGAAGACGAGTCTTTTCTCTGGATCTCAGTGGGGAATGTGATATTGGAAATTTGAGGGTCTTAATATTGAGATCCATGATATAAACTTCCTGTGGACATTTAGGGGACTTGAAAACTACATTTCCCATGATCCAATGGGCTTCCTGTCTTAAATGGTGATGTGAGCCAACGTAAACAGAAGCTTAAATAGGGAGAACTTGATTGGTACTTCCTCTTTCCTATGAAGCAGCCAGGAGGGAGAAGGTATGGCAGGCATTTGAATTAGTTCTTAGTAGGCATGTGGCTATTTTTAATTATCAATATGGCTGTTAATAAAACCCTAATATTTTTAATTATATCCTTCTATATCAATTTTATTTTTAACACCACTTGTTCATCCCATGGAATGTCAGGACCCTGAGGTAGATCACATCTGACAACAGATGCCTCTTTTACTGAGCCTTCAACAAATAAGATCATCAAAAAAGAAAAACAGATTTTTCCAGAGTTGGAAAAATTATCAGTTAATTGGCCCATGGTTTTGAGACTTTGAAATCAAGATAGTTCTCCCTTTTTTGTAAACAAGGTTTTTGTTTTTGTTTTTGTAAACAAGGTTAGTGTGTAGTAATTGCTTTACACTGAAGAATGAATGGGAACTTCTTTTAGCCTTGGACATTTTTTTTCTACTGACACAAGAACATATAGGCATGGAACAACCAATTCATTAAGAAATCATAGGAAAGGGACAACTACATGGTTCAGTGGATAGAGGGCCAGGCCAAGAGTTGAGAAGACCTGGGTTCAAATTTTATCTCAGATACTTCCTAGCTATAAGACCTTGGGCAAGACACTGCCCCAATTGCCAAGTCCTTATTGCTCTTCTATCTTAGATTCAATGCTTAATCTTGATTTTAAGACAGGAGGTAAGGGTTTTTTAAAAAAGAAGTCATGAGAAAAATTACCTTGGCCAAACATAATAGCTGAAAAATAGAATAATGAAAGACAGAAAAAGAAAGAAAAAAGGAATAGGTAGATTTCTTGCTTCCTTTTTACTATTTCTGGTTTCATGCAGACAACAATATTTTCAAATAATTCTAATATCTGTGCACTCTACTGTTATTAGTGAAGTATCAAGAAATTCAGAGAGAGACTGAGTGGATCCTCTATCTTCCTAAAAGGAGAGAGGTTATGGACAAGTGTCCTATAGGCTGAGAAGCAATCTGCATTACTGTAGAAAAGACTACCATCTACAAAAGTACACACAGAAACACATACAATTCTAAATATGATATGCTTTGTAAATTTTGTAACATAAATTCTGACTGACCAAATTTGACCATAGATAGTCAAAGTAAGATTTTTCCCAAATGAAATTGAATTTTTAAAAATAAATAACTTTTGGTATAAAATTGTTTTTATTCACCTCCTAAAGTTCAACTCCACAATAATCCATTATAGTTGTCTGTCTTTTTATAGTCACATGTATTAATTAGCTATATATTTCCTACAATAATTTTCTTTTGTTAAGGATTCCAAGTAATAAAAATGAGCAGAGGTTGATTTATTAAAGCCCAACTACCATATGAAGCATCAAAAGAAAAAAGGTGCTTTAATTGAACAGCAGCTCAAACCAACCTATCATTTATTTTTGTGCATTTGCTGTACACTGTAAGAAGATAGAATGTCCATCTGTGGCACAGAAAATTGATCTTACAAGGGATTTATTTGTACAAGTGCTGAAGCTACAAATGACTAATGAAGGTTTTTTTCCCCCTGAGTGGGATGAATTGCACATCCCCACAGATGCCTATTTATGCATTCTGTTTATATCCTGGGGGAGTAAAAAGTAGCTCATTCTTGTTTTTTGATCTGGTAAAATATCACAGTTTAATTAAACAATTTTGGTCTTAGTCCAAAAGAGTATCTTCACAATGTCACAAAAGTTATGATATTTGTGAATGATGTCAAGACTACTAAGAAAATAAATTATGAACATTATATATATATATTCATATTTTATATTCTCATATGCTTTCTAGTTCATTGTTTAACTACAATTTTCTTTTAAAAAAATAAACCCTTACCTTCTATCTTGGAATCAATACTGTGTATTCCCTCCTAGGCAGAGGAGCATTAAGGACTGAGCTATGGGGATAAAGTGACTTGCCCAGGATCACACAGCTAGGAAGTGCCTGAGGTCAGATTTGAACCAAGAATCTTCTGTCTCTAGGCCTGGCTCTCAGTCCCTTGAGCCATTTAGATATTCAGCCCCCACTCCCCCCTAAATTTGTCTTAAAGTATTTGTTTTAAAGATTAATTACATGAGTTTAGCTACCTCTTAGCATTACCTATATTAATTCTCATAACAATCTGAAATTACATCCAGTTTCTCTCTTATAAACCTGTGAAAATTCTCCTTTGAGGCCTCATCTAGACAGAGGTTACCCTGCTTTCTGGAAAGTTCTGACAACAGAATGCAAGCTTCAAATGGTCCCATTGGACTGTCAGAAAGGTTTTGAGTATAGGTCAAAGAATGACTTTTGTGGCTATTGCTTAAGGAACACTCTAAGTTCAGAGACGCTCATCTCCAGGAAATGAATGGGGGGGTGGGATGGGAGTGGAGGCAATATACCACCATTCATTAGTTTGCCTAAAATGTGTAAAAGGGCTGCCATATGCACTGATGAACTCGTAAATCCTCAAAGCATTGAGTTCTTTGCCAGTTGGCTACAGTAGTACTTGGGGCTGAAGGGAAGTCCCAGATAACAGATCCTTGATGACATGCCAACTCTGCTCTTGCTCAAGAGCCACCCATCCATTATTACCAAACTCATCTTGTCAAAATAAAAGTAGTAGGTATTATAAGACAATAGTCTAATTAAAAAAAAAGAAATCTTTTTTTCTCTCACTTGTTAAGTCACAGATATCAGTATTTTAAAATGGATAATAGCAAGGTCCATCAGTATCAAAGATGAATGGCTTAAAAAAAGAAACAGTGTTAGAAAGTTAATGTGAATGAGATATTTTGTCTTGCCTAGTTAAACTGATTGGAAGCACAGAAGTAACCTCCAAAAGAATTATCATTGTTATTACAAAAAAATAAATATATATAAGTTTTATAGGGCAACTAATTGTCCCCTAGAGAAAATCTGAGTATTTAGTGGTTTGGTGCTTATAGCCAACTCTCTGAAATACTGGCCAAGAATAAAGCCATCACACAGGCAGTTTTGAAGCTGGGAAGAGAATGAATTTATTTTTTAAAGCTATCAACCCAGAGATGCAATAACTCAAAACACAGTTCTGCATATATATATCTCAAGAAACAGGGGCAGCTAGATGGCTCTGTGGATTGAGAGCCAGACCTAGAGATAGGTGGTCCTAGGTTCAAATTTGACATCAAATACTTCCTTGCTGTGTGACCCTGGGCAAGTCACTTAACCTCCATTGCCTAGCCCTTACTGTTCTTCTGTGTTGGAACTTCTAAGACAGAAGGCAAGGGTTTAAAAAAAGAAGACCATAAGGAGTCCAAGGACAGTGAGGTTGCTCAGTGGATAGAGCACCAGATCTGGAGATGATGGGAAATCCTGGATTCAAATATGACCTCAGACACTTCCTAGCTATGTGACCCTGGGAAAGTCATTTAATCTTAATTGCCTAGCCCTCATCAGCCAGCCTTCTCCCTTGATTAGTATCCATTCTAAGACAGAAAGTAAAAGTTAAAAAAATAATAATAAAGATAAAGCGTTTAGAGCCATCTATAACATCAGACCACCACTCCTTTGCTTCTTAGATCTTAGGCAAGGCTTTATTATCAGAACAAAAATCTGGAAGTTAATGTATGTCAGAGAAGAGTATCGCTTTGAATTTAGCAAGGACCTTTGAGGACCCCACAATGCTTTTACATATCATTAATTCAGACAACATTCCTTTGGGGTTGGCAAGTAACCTATGCTGCATTAAGCGAGACTTTATTTGAATGGGTCACCTTGGATTAATGCAGTACAATACTAGCATTTTGCCAAAGAGACCCAGATGTGCTATCCAGTTAATCAGTCAGTGTCAGGCAAGGGACTGGACTTGGTGACCGTACACAGTTCCTAGCAGACAAAATCTCTCTCTTCTCCCTTAGGGATGATCTCCCTAAAAACAACCTTTCAGAAACCTTAGCCATGTCTGCAGGCTCAACCTGGTTCCTGCAATGGAAGACGCACACTCACGGTGGCACATAATTCCTGACACTTCTTTGGCACTTGGGGGACGTGGAATTTCAGGAGGACGTGAACGCCTCTCCATCAGATCACCACCCCTGTTCGTCTTCAGTGTTCTTTCACTGCAGTGATCAGAGCATTAATCATCCTGTGGCCAACCCGATGGTGGTGAACGTCTTCTGATGCGAAGGACGCTCCGTGCTTAGAAGGTAGATGGGGTACCCACGTCACAAGGGTTTGGAGTATCTGAGCACAAACTTTCACCCACTTCGATCCCAGGCTTATTTCTATCTATTCAATTAGCACCCATCTTTTGAAAGAGAAGCAAAATAGGTGCAGCTTAGTGGCACCGAGGATAGAGAGCGAGGCTGGAAGATGGTCCTGGACAAGTCACTTAACCCTGTTTGCCTCCCCCTTGCCCTTCTGTCTTACAGCTGTTACTAAGACAGAAAGTAAAGGTTAAAAAAAAAATAGGTAAAATGGAAAGGATAGAAGTATAGAAGTGGAACCAGCAAAATTAGCACAATCGGGCAACCCTTAAACTTAGGTCCAGAGCCTCGGTTTGAACATCTGTAAAGTGAACATGATGATATCAATAGTAACAAACTCACAAAGCTGTTGTGAGCCTCAAATCAGATACCGTATGTAAGTCTCTTTGCAAACCTTTAAGTGCTACATTTTTTTTAATTATAAGTAATTTTATTACTTTCTTACTATACCACTGACATGACTGATTTAGCAACTGTCGAGTACACTGCTGTGCACCCTGTGGGCTCACAATAAGTACTTATTGACTGACTCATAAAGCAGAAGGTTGGTGGGAGGAAACAGATGAAATGACAAAGATTTCTTTTTCAGTGAGATGACCATCACAAGTGGTTAGAGGCCCCAAATTGAGTCCTTTGGTGGGGGGACCTCCAACATCAGAGGCCCAGAGAGCTCTAGAGAAGAAGTCCTAAAAGATACTGCTTTATGGTCAGAGAAAATGGCAACCTAGTTTCACACAAATGTGATATTAAATATGCACTATTTCCTAGCAAGATTACTCTCTTAATGTTATCTTTTCCAAATTGAAGCATCATTCCTTTAATTTTGACTAAGTGGGATGAAGGCCACATTTTGTCTAATTTAGACAACTCTGTGACATGATAATATAAAGATAAATGAATTGTTAAGTAAATTAAAGTAAATAATCTGGCCTCAAACACTTCCCTGCTGTGTGACCCTGGGCAAGTCACTTGACCCCCATTGCCTACCCTTACCACTCTTCTGCCTTGGAGCCAATACACAGGATTGACTCCAAGATGGAAGGTGAGGGTTTTAATAAAAAATAAAAAAGTAAAGTAAATAAATTGAAGTTACATAATCAAAAGTGGAGTTTATTACCAAGACTACTGTCAGGAGAGAAGTAGAGGAGGTGTATAGAAAAGGCTTTGGTCTTTCTATGAAGGAAAAAAACATGTCTTCAAGTGGACACACATGCACACACACACACACACGCACGCATGCACACACATACACACAAACAGTTAGCAAGAATATCAATGTCAACAAGTATTTATTAAGAGTCTATTATGAAGGGGCAGCTGAGTAGCTCAGTGGATTGAGAGTCAGGCCTAGAGATGGGAGGTCCTAGGTTCAAATCCGGCCTCAGATACTTCCCAGCTGTGTGACCCTGGGCAAGTCACTTAAACCCCATTGCCCACCCTTACTACTCTTCCACCAAGGAGTCAATACACAGAAGTTAAGGGTTAAAAAAAAAGTCTGTTATGTAGGGGGAAGCTGGAAAGCTCAGTGGATTGAGAGCCAGGCCTACATATGGGAGGTCCTGGGTTCAAATCTAGCCTCAGACTCTTCCTAGCAGTGTGACCCTGGGTAAGTCACTTAACCCCCTTTGCCTACCCTTACCACTCCTCTGCCTTGGAGCCAATACATAGTATTGATTCTAAGATGGAAGGTTAGGGTTTGAAAAAAAAAGAGTCTATTATGTAGCCAAGACAACTCCTAAGGACTCAATGATGAAAAATACTGTCCACCACTATAGAAGGAACTGATGGCATCTGAATACAGATCAAAGCACACCATGTTTCACTTTATCCTCTTTGTGAATTTTTTCTTGAATATGTAATATATGTCCTCTTTTACAGGATAAATAGGGAAAGATGTATTGCATGATAGTACATGGACAACTGATATCAGAATGCTTTATCTCTCAGAGAGGAAAGAGGAGAGGTACGGAGGAAGAGAATTTGGATGGCAAATGGCAGTAAACCAATGGTAAAAATTGTTTCTACATGCAATTGGGAAAAAAATACAACATAATATTCCTTAGGGGGTTTTGGGGGGTGAACGGGTTGGAGGAAGAGTCTATTTTATGGCAAATACTAAAGGTGTTAAAGAACAAAGCCATCCCTACTCATTAAGAGTTTCCAGTCCAATGGGGGAAAGATAACAAGTACAGATAAAAATAAGGATAGGATAAATAAAAAGTGAATAAATACAAATATTTAGAAAGCAATTAAATACTGGATCCATTTGGTTTGGAGGGAGGGGAGGGCACTAGTATTGGGGCGATCAGGAAAGGTTTTACACAGAAAATGGTACCTGAGCTACATTTTTAAGGAAGAGATGAGAGTAAGGAGGGAGTGCATTCCAGGCATGTGGGATGGCTGGTACAAAAGCCCAGAGACTTCTGTTGTTTTGTCCTTTCATTCCACACTCACAGGTGTAAAATACTCAGTAAAGAGTCAGGTAGGTCACTTGCAAACATGTCTTTATGAAGAGCAACCCAGAAAAGAAGAGGTTGAATAAACTGTAGTTTCCAAGGACTGTCAAGGCTATAGGGAAAAGCTTGTTTCCTCCTGAAGCAGTTGTTAGATATCCTTCTACCCTCTGCGGTTTGGTAGCTTGTTCTGATCTCTTTTAGAAGTGGAGGAGAATGCCAAAATGTCAACATGCCATCAGAGCCACTCCTGCAAAATCCAGACAGAAACCTCCTCACATGCTACCGTTCAGCTCAGCATAAAGTGAAGTAGGCTACTAAATGAATTTTGCAAGAATCTCTCTTGTCTTCACCAACTGAGTTCACTTTGAGTGAGGAGGAAGGAGCCAAAAACAACACAGAGGAAGAGAAGCAAGGATCTGAAAGTGTGAGTTTGTGTGTGCTCTACCTGCAGAGTGCTGCCCTTTGGGAAGAGATTCCTACTGTTCCCTCTCCTTTCCCTGGTCTAGTAGCACAATTGATGAAGTCATTTTAAAAGAGGAACAAGAAAAAGAGCTATCAGAAAGAGATTTCTCTTTGCAGACGCCACTGTCTCATCCCTTTTTCTCTTCCTCTGATTCCTGAATTTTAGCAAATTGATGGTTTGTGTGTAAAGCAATGCAGAATCACACAAAAACTCAGAAGGCAATCAAAGACAGTGGCGGCTTTCTTTGGCTTCCCTGGTTTCTCATGAATCTCAGTGCTGATGGGATCTTAGAATTAATCTACTCTGACCTCTCACCCCATGCAGAACTCCTTTCTATGAGAAAGGGAAGAGGATCAGAGGAACTCTCCGTAGGCCCTCAATCAATTTGATAAGTATATCACTCCTCTAATAGAGTATGGGCATGCCCACTGATGCCTTGTTAAGAGGACAAAGACAACTTGGTTTTCAGGAATTTGAGCTTCCTATAAGAAGGCTGGCTCTCAGAAGGATATTCTAGGATCTGAGGAAGTACCTCTCTGCTTGCGCTCTCTTTGCCTTTTTACTTTAGACTGACTTCTTGACCTTCCTCCAGGATACAAGGGGCCAGGGATGTTGATTAACTGTCCCCCATCCCCATCCTGTAGTAGCCTTGGACTTGGCCTGGAGCAGATTGTCCAGAATACAAGGAGGTGGAAACTAGGAACCATCACATGCCACATGAAGAAGGAACCAACATGAATACAGTTATGAATCAGTCCATGAAGGCCTTTCGGGCTCTTTCTGAAATCATCCTGTTCATCATTCCTTACAGCACAATAGCATTCCATCACCACCATATACCACAATTTAATGAACACAGTTATGATCCAGAACCTGGGACAAGAGAAGTGTTTGGAGAAAGAACTAGGCACTGGGCAAAGTCCGTGCTATGATCAAATATGAGCTGAGAAGAAAGTCAGTGACAACCCTTTTTACTTCCTCCCTTCCCTCTCCCTCAGCCTCACTCCAGGGAAAAAGAGTTTCCCAAGGTCTAGTTAATCCCTTCACTTGCAGTTCCCTATTGTCCTGTTTGGCTGTCTGTAAAGGGCAGCAGAGGATTTGAGAGCACTGTTCTGAATGTTCAGCTTTACTGCAGAGCTTTTAAAATATAATAAAACCTGTTGGCTAACAAACCATAAACTGTTAATTGGTTTTTACTTGATGTGGATGTATAGGTACATAAATATTTATATATATATTACTTTTTGTAATTTTTAAAGTTTTGTTGACATATAGACATGTAAACATGTCTGCATCGCTTTTTATAATTTTGTAATTTTTGTGACTACACGAACACACATGAATGAGAGTTCTCTTTGAGGAGACTGACATTTTGTCCCATTAAGAATGCCTTGGGGCTGGAGCAGAGAGAAGAAAAGTATAGGGATTGGTGTTAGGTTTTCATAAACTCAAAGAAATAGCTAGGATCAAATAAAGATAAATATTCTGCGACCTGTATCCTTTTGTCTGCTTTTGTGAAAGAAATCACAAGCTCAGGAAGCCAATGGCCTGAGAGTAAACATATTTTTGTTCTGAGAAACTTGGGAGACTTGTCTCTTTAGCAGGCTTCCCCAAACCCTTCAATAGTGAAAGAGAAGAGGAGAAAATAAAGGTGTCCTGCCCGAGTAAAGAGAGCTTCAACTGAAGACAGCTGGTAAAGCAAGACTAACAACAAAAATATCAAGACCTACATGTCCCATGAGTTCTCCCTGCCCCAAGGTAGTTAAACATCTTTTTCCTGTTCAGAAAAGGAAGCAGTGCTCAGCAAATCAGATCTGTATTCTGGTCCAAGGCTAAAGTCATTGCATGAATGAACACAGTCTCCTCTTCCCAGAAACTATAAGACAACGATTAATAGCAGCCTTTTGGGAAGAAGCACACATGCTTGCACACACCTTTTTGAATACAGCTCAACAACAGGAGAATCGATAATGGACATTCCCAGTCCAAAAGATGGCAACGGCAACAGCTAGGACAATGATAGAGTTCCTACAGGAACACTTAGTAAAAATCAATATTTAAGTTTACCAACATGGGCCAAGAGAGGAGTTCCTGAATCCCAGTTTCCTGTGTGGAGGAGAATAGATTTTGATTTCCTAAGCAATGAGATCTCAGAATCTAGACTTCTAACTAAGAAAGAAAAATGGCTTTGATGGTGCTCTCCTTGAAAGTTACCTAGAGAAAACCAAAATTTAAGTCCTAGAATCTGGCCTTCTAGACACTGCCTTATACAAAATTGATACTTAATAATACAAAATCAAAATGAAATTTCCTTGATAGAGGAAACAAAGCATAATAGAAATTAGACAGAGGGGTCCTTTGAACCTAAGGAAATTGTGATTACAAATTGTTTGTTTTGTTTATTATACTTATAAACCACTTGGATGTTATTCAAATTAATGCCTTTCTAGGGGCAGCTAAGTGGCTCAGTGGATTGAGATCCAGGCTTCCAGACAATTGATCCTAAATTCAAACCTAGCCTCAGATTCTTCCAACTGTGTGCCCCTGGGCAGGTCCCTTAACCCCCATTGCCTAGCCCTTACTGGTCTTCTGCTTTGGAACCAATTTATTCAAAGACAGAAGATAAGGGTTTTTTTTTAAATTTTTTATTTAATGCATCTCTATCTCTCCAGGTTGTCAAAGGGAATGAAGCATTCCTTTTAAAAATAATTACAGAAGAACTTTAATGTGAAAAAATATAAAACTAAGAGGAAAAGGGATCAGAAGAGACAGAGGAGAATCTTAACTTTTGTCAGGTGGCTGGAAGGTGAAAGATGTCACACAGAAGAGAAAGGAAAGAAGGATTAAGGGAAAGGAGCTGACATTCTACAGAGTAACTATGTGGTGCAGTGGATAGAGTGCCAGTAGTCAGGAAGTTCAAATCTAGCTTCAGACACTAGCTATATAATGCTGGGCAAGTCACAACCCTGTTTACCTCAGTTTCCTTATCTAGAAAATGAGCAGGAGAAGGAAATGGCCAACCACTCCAGTATTTTTACCAAGAAAACTTCAAATGGAGTTATAAAAGCTCAAACATGACTGAAACTACTGAAGAATGTTTTGAAAGCTAGGAATTCAAAGCAGAAAGGTAAATTCAAGAAACCACTGAAGTCTTTGAAAATCAGATTTGGCCTTCTAGACCATAGCTTCAAATATTGGAACCATAGATTCCTGGCTAGAGATAAAGTTTGCCTAACCAGAACTGGTAAGAATGTATTCGTTTGGAGTCTTAGAAATATAATCAAAAGAATTTCAAGATGAAAAAGAGCACAGGAAGTAGAAAATTGCCGCTTTATGTCAGCCAAGTAATATAATAGAGTAACTAAGATGTGGGAAGAAGAGCAATAGAGATACAGAGATAGAAATTCAGAGGAGAAAAAGTGCAAGAACAAATTTAGTATTAAAATCCATGAGCTTCTAAAAGCCATACCATTGCTGGGTTTGTACTCCAAAGAGATCATAGATAAAAAGACATGTACAAAAATATTTATAGCTGTGCTTTTTGTGGTGACAAAAAACTGGAAAACAAGGATATGCCGTTCAATTGGGGAATGGCTGAACAAATTTTGGTATATGTTGGTGATGGAATACTATTGTGCTCAAAGGAATAATAAACTGGAGGAATTCCATGTGAACTGGAAAGATCTCCAGGAATTGATGCAGAGTGAAATGAGCAGAACCAGGAGAACATTGTACACAGAGACTGATACACTCTGGTACAATTGAATGTAATGGACTTCTGTACTAGCAGCAATGCAATGACCCAGGACAATTCTGAGGGATTTATGGAAAAGAACACTACCCACATTCAGAGAAAGAACCGCAGGAGTGGAAACACAGAAGAAAAACAACTGCTTGAACACATGGGTTGAGGCGGACATGATTGGGGTGTAGATTCAAAACAACCACATCAAAGCAACTATCAATAATATGGAAATAAGTCTTGATTTATGATTCATATTAAAACCAGTGAAAATGTGCCTTGGCTATGGAGGGAGTATGTGAAGAGGGGGTTGAAGGGGAAAATAAAAACATGAATCATGTAACCATGGAAAATTTTTCTAAAAAATAAAATATTTTTAAAAATAAAATAAAATTAAATTAAATTAAAAATAAAATAAAATCCATGAGCTCAAATTTGGAACTATGCCCAAAGGACCATCAAAATTGCTCATACTCTTTAACTCAGCAATACCACTACTAGGTCTGTGTCCCAAAAAGATAAAGCATAAAAAGGAAAAGGATCTATTTATACAAAAAGATTTATAGGGGGCAGCTGGGTAGCTCAGTGGAGTGAGAGTCAGGCCTAGAGACAGGAGGTCCTAGGTTCAAACCCAGCCTCAGCCACTTCCCAGCTGTGTGACCCTGGGCAAGTCACTTGACCCCCATTGCCTACCCTTACCACTCTTCCACCTATGAGACAATACACTGAAGTACAAGGGTTTAAAAAAAAAAGATTTATAGCTTAACTTTTTGTGGTAGCAAAGAATAGAAAACTGAGGGGCTGCCCATCAATTGGGGAATGGCTGAATAAGTTCTGGTATATGAATGTAACAAAATACTATTATGCTATGAGAAATGAGAATCAGGAGGATTTCAGAAATACCTGGAAAGATTTACATAAACTGATGCAGAGGGAATTGAGCAGATTCAGAGGAACATTATACATAGGAACAGCAATATTGTACAATGAGCAAGTATGAATGATTTAGCTATTCTCAGCAATATGATGATCTAAGATAATCCCAAAGGTCTCATGATGAAAAATGCCATCTGTATCCAGAGAAAGAACTGAGGGAGTCTGAATAGAAACTAAAACAAACATTTCATTTACTTTCTTCATTTTTTGGTTTTCATTTGAATTTTCTTCCACAAAAGGACTGTTTAATATGATTGCACATATAAAGTCTATATCAGATTGCTTACCATCTCAGGGAGGGGGGAAAAGAAGGGAGGGGAAGAATTTTGGACTCAAAATTGAAAAAAATAAGTTAGAATTTGTTTTTAAATGTAATTAGGGGGGAAAAATATGTATATATTTAAATTTATGACCCATATAAATATGCACAGAGTATGAGTTATAAGCAAAACAAAAAAGAAATCCTAAAAGAAAGGTAATTTGAGCTCTTCTTTACCACCAAGATTTAGTGGAATGATGTCTATAGAAAATGGTTTTCTTTTCCCTACTTCCTCATCCCTCCCTTTTAGAAGCTGAAAGCTACTAGGCCTTGAGACTGGCCCACCCCTGGAATTCTTAATTGTCAACTAGCTTACTGTTCTAACCCAAGTCCCACAGGGTGTGAACTCTTTCAACCAATAGAATACAACTCCTGCCTTCCAGTCGAACTTATGGATTTCATTGACTGGTTGTGTGACTCAATCAAAGAAGCATTTCTTACCTGATAAAGGCCTCTGGGTATTGTTAGTTATTTTTAGTGGTACTGGTGGATGGATTCTGTTTCAACTGATTCCCCCCCACTTCCCACATCGTATTGAAAAGAAATAGGATAGACCTTCCTCCCATGCTGTCAAGTCACACTTCACTGCCCTATCCCAGGCCTTAGACTAATGCTGCTAAACTGACTTTGGCATCTGAGTCTTTGAGAAGAGATAGATTTTGGAAGGAAGGAGGAAGAGTGAAGTTGAAATTATATCAAATAGGAGAGGAGTCTGTCATTTTCAAAATTCTAAATTATTGCAAGATTATATAAGGAGGCTTAAACAGGCCAAGAGAGGTCAAGAAACCCTCCTCATAGTAATTGTCAATAGGTCAATATTTTTAAGTGCCTTCTATGTTTCAGGCACTGTGCTAAATACTGGGGATATAAAAAAGAGGCAAAAGATAGACAGACTCTGCCCTCTACGAGTTTACAATGAATAGGGAACACAACATGAAACACAAAATGAGCTGTTTGTAGGTAAGTAGAAAATAATTTACAGGGAAAGCTCTAGAATTAAGAAGGGCTGGGGAAGGCTTTATGTAGAAGATGGGAATTTAGTTGGGACACAGAAAAAGTCAGGAAACTAACCTCTGGCACACCTCAAGTAAATCTCCTTTGCCTTTTGTCCAGGCCATGAGGGGAACCCACTGGACAGATTTGACCATCAGTTGTCCTTAGGCACCACTGGCCAGTATATTGAACCCTAAACATGAAATTTAAATGGTGAGTATGTATGCGTGCATGTGTTTTTTTCTTGTGTGTCTCATTAAGTTGAGACGATGGTGTATAATTAGCCCCATCCTCTTCTGATGAAAGCTTCATTAGACAATTAGACATTTACCAATCAATGCATGAAACCAAAAGAAGCAGCACAGGTAAAAGTGGTAACTGGAGGGTGAAATGGGGAATGAAGACAAAGAAGTATTACATATTAAGGAGATATGTGAAGAAATCCAGATAGAGAGTATTTGGATGAAGATAGAGGGAAGAACCAAATAGATATTGTCTCTGGAGTCACCCCACAGCCAGGAAACAGAAATTGGCTTAGTGTAGGAAACTTCAAGACTTCTGACTCTGTCTTGATTTGCCTTAATCTCATCATAAAAAAGGAAGAAAATCTAACAAGGAGAAATTCTATTCTGGGCCTCGTTCTTGCCATCAAGTAAAAACTGATGGTTGGAACAGAAATCATGAAACTATGTGAGCATACTTAAAACCTCATTTATTATAAAACTGAAACATTAAGAAATAATACTTTTTTTTTATAACTGTTCCCAAGGATCCTGGGAAAAGACTCTTGTAAAGGCAGGTAATAAGTAGAGGCTTAGCATAGAGGAGGGTGTATGGGGTATTCCAGGAGGACTAGCACCTCCAATGTGGAGGCTTGCCAAACCCGTTTCGGGGTCAGTTAATCTGTCTGCCTCAATTTCCTCATCTGTAAAATGGGCATCTACCTTCTAAATTGTTATGAGGATAAAATATGATAATACAGTCATCCCTCACTATATTGCGGTTCATCTATCATGGCTTCACTGTATCACAGGTTTTTTAAAAAATATATCTAGATGAATACCGTATTGTAACAATGGAAATGCAGTACACCACTACTAGTGCCCAAACATTCAGCATCTCTCCTTGTCCACTTCACATCGACATCTGATTGCTGTACCTAGTGTTGTTCTGTAATGTTGTGTTTTTGTGAAGTTTTTGTAAAAGTCTGAATTTATTTCAAGCCCTATGCCACCCAGACTTTCTGTGCCTTCTAAGGCTTCTGGCAGTGAATGCTGCTACTTCATGGATTTTTACCTATCACAGGGGTCTTTGGAATATAACTCCAGTGATAGATAAGGGATCACTGTATTCATAAATTGCTTTGCAAACCCTAATGTGCTATACAAATTCTAGCTGGTATTACTTTTAAACTAGAAATGCTGTGGCGATGAAAAAAGATCAATATTTATTTAGTAGGTAAATCGTTCATCTACCTTTGCAGTCCACTTTTCATCCAATTCTGAGAAGCTGTTGCATGTGAAGCAGCCACACCCTGGCAAAACCATCTGGCAGAGGAGCAAAACCAGGTTGAGGGGAATCAATAGGTCTCAAACCCCCCCAGTGACTTAGGAGGATGTCTACCCCCAAGCACTTCCCCTGGCAGAAAAGGCAGAAGAAAATAATTTGTTCCAAGGGCTTTGAGAGTGGCTGAAGCAGACACTATGGAGCACTGCATCCGGAGCTATTGAGTCATTGCCAGTCGTTCTGACTTCTGTCTTGCCACTGAATTTTGAAGGAGAGAGAGTGAAGCTGTTGACTTTGTGCAATTCTGCCTCACTTACATCTAATTCAGCAGAAGTAAATCACCCTGTGACATCATTGGTCCTCTTTGGGAAAAGAGGATAAATAAGTAGATGATAAAAATATTTTCCTTAGGGAAATGGATTAAGGCTAGTACCCTTTTAAGACAGAGTAACTCTAATCTTGTTCCTATCTTTGCCTCCCCACCCACCCAAAAGTTCTAGAACCACCATTATCCTTTTAAAAAGGAATAAGATATCTATGAAGTAGATAAACAAATTTCTTTCAAGAATGAGGGGAGTGGTCTAAATGTCTTGCTTACTAGTCCTGAATATTAACCCAGAATATATTTTAAGGTATCATGTTCTTGTTCAAGATTTCTAAAGTATCTGAAATCATTAAATTATTTTATCAAGTCCTAAGGCACAGGGGACTATGCCACTATGTCAACTTAATCCTCTCTCTCTCTCTCTCTCTCTCTTTTTCTTCTTTCCCTTCCTCCCTCTTTTGCTCCTAGTAATAGCTAGAGTATTAGATTAATGGTCAACCAAATAAAATAGCTTCTGGCAGGTTAGTGCATAATAGTAACTTTTTTTTTCTTTGACAGAACCTTGGAGAAAATGACCAGCCCATCATAGGATTTATGATAGAGGAAAGAAAACCTACATAATCTGACATCCCAGATTCAAGGAAAGAAGAATGCAAATATTTCAGAGATAAGATAGGCAGAATAATGTATTGAACTAAAAACCCACAAAAGAAGTCAGTTCAGGAAGAATGAGAACCTTTTGAAAATGAAGTCCCATGGTTCCGGGGAACTCCACCTTAGGACTTTGTGGTGCTTGCTGAGCCACTATCATATATAAGCAATGAGTCACATACTACATAGGCATGAACATGGAGAGAGAGAGATGAGCCTTACAATTGGAGAAGGGCAAATGTTTTGATTTTTTTCAAAAGGGCCAAGAGCAGAGGCTGCAATTTGTTATTATTATATATTTTTATATATAATATATACATTATATATTATATATAAATTATAAAATATATAATACATAAAATTATTATTGATGACATTCTAGAAAATATGACTGAAGACGTAGTTAGTAAACATCGTCAGGGTAAACAAAAAGCCAACATGGTTGAATTGGAATAACCTCCAGGAAGTGAAACAGAGTGAAAGGAACAGAACCAGGAGAACCTCAGACACTGGGCAAGTCTCTTAACCCCCATTGCCTACCCCTTACCACTGCTGCCTTGAAACCCATACATAGTATAGATTCTAAGACATAAGATAAGGGTTTAGAAAAAAAAAAAAAAAGAATAGGTCAGGCCAGTTTAGAATGTGATTTTTAAAAAAAATTCTGAACTTAATAATCATAAACAAACATGAACTTTTCAATATAGTAGCTAAGTGGTACAGTGGGTAAAATGTTGACCTTGGAAAAAGAAAAACTTGAATTCAAATTCTACCTCACATACTAGCTATGTGACCTTGGATAAGTCGCTTAATCTCTGTCTGCCTCAATTTTCTCATTTGTAAAATGAGAATAATAAGAGCATCTATCTTCTAGGATCATTGGGAAGACAAAATGAGATAATATTTATAAAGTACTTTGAAAACCTTAAAGTGCTATATAAATGCCAACTATTATTATTTTTTAAATAGAAATGTTGTGGCAACCCTCCCAACTGCCTTTAGGGAGGATATCTAAGGACAAGATAAGATAATGCCATTGCCCAAAGATATGTATTTTGGTTAAATATGTGGCTGGCTGTATGGGAGCTAATAGTAAAGGCAGCATTATTGATGTTTGGTGAGGACAGGATTTCATCTCTTAGTAGGAAACATCTTGGGACTCCAAGGTAAAAATTGTGGTCTTAGATATCTGAAAAACTATCTCTATAAGTGTGCAGAGTATACACATAATCATAGATATTTTTTCCTTTTGCAAAAAAACAAGTGAAACAAGTCAACAGGCCCTTCTCATTCTTTTCCCAGAAAAAGTCCATGTGCATTGAGTTTGAATATGGTCAGTGTATAGGACATAAAATGATAACTAGTGGATTAGGCAGATTTTAGCTGCAGATTTAAGATGTTTCCATAGCACAAAGAACAAAAAATTGGATTCTTATTTCCTTTTTGTATGGTAGATAAAGAAAATGCTATAGATATAATTTACCCAAGTATATCATCCTACTCTTATGGAAAATATAGTGAGATGTGGGCTGGATGACAGTACAGTTCAGTAAATTCAGAAATGTTTGAATGGCCGGGTCCAAAAAGAAGTCATTAATATTTTGAAAACGGCACAGAAAGATGTCTTGAATAGCACATCTAAGGAATCTGTGCTTGGCTCTATGCTATTGAATAGTTTTATTAACATCTTAGATAAATATGTAAGTGGAATGCTTGTTAAATATGCTGAAGATACAAAACTGGTAGAGGTATGTAACTCAGTGGATAAGAGTGAAAATTCCACCAGATCTTAACAGACTGGTACTTTGGGGCTGAATCTATTAAGACAAAATGTAATAGAGATAAATGTAGTCTGACAACGAGGTTCCAAAAATTAACTTCACAAATACAATATGGAAGAAGTGTGGCTGGATAGTAGCTCATCTGAAAAAGATCTGTGGACTGAAAGTAAAATATGAGTCAATACTTCTACATGGTGGCCATGAAAGCTAATGCCATTTTAGGCTGCATTAAGGGAAATTGAGTGTTCAGGACCAGGGAGAGTTCCTCTGTATTGTACCCTGGTCAGAATTCATCTGGAGTATTACATACAATTCTGGGCATCATATTTTGGGAAGGATAGTGATAAGGTGGAGTAACAAGAGAAAGGTGATCAAGATGGTGAAAGCCTCAAATTCAAAAAGAATTGGTCAAAAGAACTAAGGATACTTAATCTGGGAAAAAGAAGACTTGGGAGAGAGGAGGCCATGATAATTCTCTCCAAGTACTTAAAGGTTTGTAGGAACTTGAATCCTCTGCTAGGGAGTTTTTATCTTCTTTGAACAATGCTTATTATTACTAATGGCACTCAGGGATAAATATTTAGGAGTTCTGGGGGGCAGCTGGGTAGCTCAGTGGATTGAGAGCCAGGCCTAGAGACGGGAGGTCCTAGGTTCAAATCCGGCCTCAGACACTTCCCAGCTGTGTGACCCTGGGCAAGTCACTTGACCCCCATTGCC
>NC_058132.1:43478141-43525088 GCF_016433145.1 Gracilinanus agilis
TTCCTTCCTTCCTTCCTTCCTTCCTTCCTTCCTTCCTTCCTTCCTTCCTTCCTTCCTTCCTTCCTTCCTTTCTTTTTCTTTCTGTCTGTCTTTCTTTCTTCCTTCCTTCCTTCCTTTCTTTCTTCCTTCCTTTCTTTCTTTCCTTCCTCCCTTTCCTTTCTCCTATTGTATTAAAAAACATCTTTCTGAGCTCAGTTGAATCAGGATTACCACTTAGACCAAAATAGAGTCAGCTTGGAATTCTCTACCCAGAGTTAGACAGAGAGCTTTGTGGGAAAGGGAGGGACCTCTCTGTGGACAAGGCAACTTACTGAGTGACTGCCCAGTGGCATTGATGTGGGGCTTAGGTTTAGTTCCACAGTGGACTTGGAAGGGATAATTTGAGCAGTGGTCACCTGCAGATGTGTTCATTTCACTGGCCACAGGGATGTGGAGACCTTGCAAGCAGATGACACTGACTGAAAAGCAAACCTATCCCTTCTGCCCAGCTGAACTCTATTGGAACTCAACCCTATTAGAGAAAATAGCCACATGAACTAGACTGGCAGGATTCAGCTGCCATCTTCCTGCCTCAGATGTATTCAATTAAGAAAAAATGACTAGGGATTTGGGTTTTTTCCACAGTTTCTTTTCTCAGGGTCCCTTGGTTGCTTCCCACATTGTCTCCCTGAAAAGCCAGCTTCCAGCCCTGCCTGATCCCCATCAACCACCCAATTCAATTACTAAAGGCTTTACAATGATTTCCGCTCTGATGTCAGAGATCCAGGAATAGTGAGGTCAGAAGCCAACCACAGACAATGAGGAAAAATATGCGCATACAGTGGAAAAGGTTTGCAACGTGAATTATTAAATCAGGGAAGGATGAAAAACACCATAAAGCATGGCCCCAGGGACTAATAAAACATGCTAAGAGACCTGCAGGAGATAGCCCCAGTCTTTCCCTTCCAAAATAGAATACTTACTACATTACTGGTAAACGATAGTGAACTTCAAACATGTGAATTCCATTTAAAGAAGACAATATAATGTCTGTCTTTTTATAGTCTCTTCCTATCGTTAATGTTCAACTTAGCATAACTTCCAAGAAATCTCGAATGAATTTTTCCTGTTAGCTTCAGTCTTCCTACTAAGGGGTCTCTTTCTTGGGCAACAAAAGAACAATCGGCTTCTCAGTTCTATAGACTAAACCTGAATGCCATTTGCAGACATATTTGCCTCTTCTGCTATATTACAAAAAAACAGGTCACCCAACGAATACACTTTTTCTTTTACGTTGTTTTTTTTTTCTCCAAAGCTGAAGTCAACATGAATACCCAGGACAGAGCATCATGCCCAGCCAGCCCTTTCTGGGGCATAAGGTAAACATTTTGGATCTATTGATAGATCCTGCTCAAGGGCTACCTATAAGGGTGTGGCTGACCCAAAAAAGATGTAGCAAGAATATGGGGAAGGCAGAAAAGCAAGCTGGCCTTCAGGGGGAATAGTGAAAGGTGGTGATCTCCCCTAGGAGGTACAAAGAGAAAGATAGAGTATTCTCCATGCTCTTCACCCTTCCCACTCTTCAGGCTTTTTCCTGGTGGCTGGGTCTCTGAGCTTGTTTAGAGAAAATGGGATCCACTGGCTCAGGCTAGGGAACAATATGGTGGAACTGAGATGCGATTTTCAGTTTCCTTTCCAAAGGATAATGGATTGTTTCTAGGATTTGGGGCCTTTTCAACTAATAGAGCCATAAGCATTTATTAAGCACCTTCTTTTTGTTTTTTTTGTTTTTCTTTCTCTTTTTTTTAAACCCTTAACTTCTGTGTATTGGATCCTTGGTGGAAGAGTGGTAAGGGTGGGCCATGAGGGTCAAGTGACTTGCCCAGGGTCACACAGCTGGGAAGTGTCTGAGGCCGGATTTGAACCCAGGACCCCCCGTCTCTAGGACTGACTCTCAATCCACTGAGCTACCCAGCTGCCCCTTAAGCACCTTCTACATGTCATGAACCATTTAAGATGCAGGGGATATAAAGGCAGAAGATGAAAGGCCTTGATCTCGAGAAGCTGGCATTCTAACGAGGAGGATAATATATTGTATATTATAGGTGTGTATATATATATATATATATATATAATATAGGTAATATATATTGCATATATCTATGTAGATAATATAGATAATATGCAAAATAGCCACATGCTAACCTTGTATGGGAAGACAGAACATGGCACTTGAAGGAAGTCTTGGAGGAAACCAGGGACTGTAAGGAGTAGAATTGAGAAGGAAAAGTGATCTAGACATGGCGGACAGGATGTCATGGATGAGGAATAGCAAGGCCAGTTTGGCTGGCCTGTAGAAATAGGGTGTCTAGAGGGAAATAATGTGTATTAAGTTTGTAAGGCAAAAATGGGGACGGCTTGTGAATAGTTTTAAATATCGGGAGTTTTGAGTTGATCTTGAAAGTAATCAGAAATTTAAAAAATGAAAAAATTAGAAAGAAATTTTAAAAATGAAGAAAAAAAGAATAATTGGGATCTGCTGCAGTTTGTTGAATAAATGAAAAGCATTTGCTAAATACCTCCTATGTGCAGGCACTGTGCTAAATATTGAAAGTGCAAATATAAACACCGAGATAGTCTCTGCCCTCAAAAATCTTACATTTTTTTTTCAACCCTTAACTTCTGTGTATTGGCTCCTAGGTGGAAGAGTGGTAAGGGTGGGCAATGGGGGTCAAGAGACTTGCCCAGGGTCACACAGCTGGGAAGTGTCTGAGGCCAGATTTGAACCTAGGCTTGACCCTCAATCTACTGAGCTACCCAGCTGCCCCTTACATTTTAATGAGGGGAGAGAGCAGATATAGGAGGAGAGTGGTGGCCGGATATGTTTTAATTTGGAAAGTCTCAGCAATAATGAATGAAGATCTAAGGAAGCTGATTGACATGGCCTTTCTTGAAGCAATAATAATATATTATAGTTCTTACAGCAGAGACAGAAAGCAGGGAGGAAGGAATGGTGACAAGTCAACAGCTGGATGGGATATGACCCGTGGTGTGGTTTGGGGGCAGTTCAATAGAGCCGGTAAAGTGAATTGGCACTCACTGACTCACCCGTCTGGGTGGCTTGGTTCCAGGGTGGGAGATCCAAAACTCAGTGGATGAGCTCCTCAGGACGTGGTCTCAGGAGGGTCTGCTGGTTTGGCAGGTTGTCAGGACAGGCGACAAGGACATAACCAGAGGGGCTGAAGAGGCTGTGAAGCAGTATTCAGCAGATGAGGTAAGAGTAACATGGTCAGACCAGCATTTAGAAAAATCACTTGAGCAGTTGGCATTGAATGGAGTGGGGAGATAACGATTAGGGAGGCTAGTTAGGAGGCTTTGGCAATAAGAGTTCAGGCAAGAGGTGATGTCTATGTGAGTGAAGAGAGGCAATTTATTTATTATTAATTTTTTAATAGGCAATGGGGGTCAAGTGACTTGCCCAGGGTCACACAGGAAGTGTCTGAGGTCAGATTTGAACCCAGGACCTCCTATCTCTATGCCTGGCTCTCAATCCACTGAGCTACCCAGCTGCCCCAAGAGAGGCAATTTAGCTCAGAGGTGTTATGGACTGGATGTGTGTAATGAGTGAAGATTGGTTGGAAACTTAAGAGAATAAAGATGGAGGTAATCTCATGTTTAGTGGAAATTGAGGGGACCTTGAAAATATCAAAGTATACCTTCTTTTGCCACTATTAAAAATATGACTGGGAAAACCATCACTTAAAATGTAATGCTTTATTGAGAGAGTGGGAGAAAAATGGGGGCATTGCCTCAAGTCATGGACCCAAGCCAGCTGCCCCAAAATTCACTGAAAAATCTCTTTCTAGAGGAGAATCCAGATGCAATCAAGATTTCCTGAAAGGTTTATAATGTTTTTACTAGGATTGGAGACATAGTGTTGAATAGCTTTAAGATGAACATATGCAAGCTAATTAGCATCTTCAAGACATTGGAGATAGCTAGACTGGGGCTACATTCAAGCATTTTAACATTTTAAAGAAATGGCCTGGAAGTTGGAGCCAGGTACAAAGAGAAGAGTTCAGGGCTGGCTTTTCTGGGAGAGGCTGATGGGAGGATCAGCCCAGCCATTGGGCTTGACTTCTTGGAAGAAGCTTCTCCCACCCCAGGCAAATTCCCAAAGGAACTCCAAAAGACCCAACCCAAATTTGTCCTGCAGGAGGCAGCCAGAGAAATGGAAAGGGGGGGGGGGGGGGAAGGAACCAGCTTTTAGGTATTAAAAACTCTTAACTTGAGAATAACACACTAATTTCTCACTCCACACACTCTCAACAACAATAATAAGTAAATTCAGAAAAGGGGATGATGGGAAGAAAAAAGAGAGAGTTCTGTTTTGGGTGTGTCAAAATAGCAGGTAGTGATTGAGACCTGGAACTCAGGACGGAGACCGAGGCTGAATAAGAAGATACAGGCACAGAACTGTATAACTAGAATCTGCTCCCCAGGATTCTAAATCGCAGTTTCCCAGGTTCCTTCTCACACTACGTCTTTACGTTTTGGAGATAGAGCTTTTGTGTGACCTGCCCCTCTCTCGCTCATTTCCCAAGAATGCAGCTGGGAAAGCTTTCTTTATTCAGGCTTTTGCTTTTGTCCTTTTATTTCTTTTATGTCGAGTGATTATTAATAAATCTTATAAAATATATGTGGAGTTATTGGATATTAATTTTGATCTTATAGAACATAATTAAGAGGCAGCTAGGTGGTTTAATGATTAGAGAACCAGGCCTGGAGATGGGAGGTCCTAGATTCAAACCTAGCCTTGGATACTTTCTACCCAGGTGACCTTGGGCAAGTCACTTAACCCCAATTTCCTCTTCTGTCTTAGAACTGGTACTTAGTATTGATTTTATTTTATTTGATTTTTTTAAACCCTTACTTTCTGTCTTGGAATCAATACAGTGTATTGGCTCTAAGGCAGAAGAATGTAAGGGCTAGAGAATAGGGTTAAGTGACTTGCCCAGGGTCACACAGCTGGGAAGTGTCTGAGGCCATATTTGAATCTCTCAATCCACTAAGCTACCCAGCTGCCTCCCTTAATGTTGATTTTAAAACAAAATGTAAGGGATTTTTAAAGAAAAAAGATAATTAAATTTGGGGAGCTGAGGAGATCATTGAGACAGAGAATGTAGAGAGAGGAGAGAAGAGGGCTCAGGATGGAGCCTTTACTCCGTAAAAAACAGTGAGAACAAACAGTATCTGAGAGAGTAGTGTCACCCTAACCCAAAGAGGAGAGAGCAACTTAACTGTGTCAGATTCTGGAGAAGTCAAGAAGAATGAGGGCTAAGAAAAAGGCCATTAGATCTAGCAATTAAGAGAACATTGGTGATTTGACAGAACAGTCCCAGTTGAGTGAGGTCAAAGGCCAGAGAGTAGAGGATGTAGAAGAATGTGAGGGCAAGTGGGGCCATTGAGCCAAGGTGACTTTTTTCAAAGAGTCCAAAAAGGGAGAAGTTTATATACAAAGGATGATAGCTTACTGGGATGGGATGGTCTAAGGAGGGTTGTTGTTCTTGTTGCTGTTTAAATACACGTAAGCTATTTGGGCACATATGTAGGTAATAGGGAAGGAACCAGCAAACATTAAAGATGAGCTAAAAAGCTGGAATGCCCATAGGGACAATCTGCTGGAGATGGGAGGGTCCCTGTAGAAGAATTGGTGTTGGTGAGAAAAGGGTCCCCTTTTCATCAGAGACTGGAGTCTAGGAGGGAAGAGTGGGTGATGAAGAGGAAGGTTTGTAGATGAGAAGGGGAGAAGGAATTCATGGTGAATAACCAGGATTTTTTTCAGCACAGTATAAAAGGAGATCCTCCCATGACCTTCTGGTTTTTAAGGTAAATGGTCTTCAAACACCAGTAAACAGAAGCAGCTTTTACTGAGCAGCTAGGGTAAATTTTCAACAAAACCTTGAATTGACCTCAGAATTTCTACAGGCTCTCATATACACCCTTTCTATTCTCTTAGGAATGTTTATTGTCTTTATCTGCCAGACATCATAAAAAAAACTAAGCTGGAGAAAAATGTGACTGGGATTTACCAGATGTTTCAGTATTTTTGAAAAAAAGGAAAAAATGAACAAAATGCTAACACTCCGGAAAATTCAGCCCTTTGTATAAACATTTGCAGTAGAACACCCAAAGGAAGACAAGTTATACCTGTTTTTACTGGGCCCCACCCCGTCCTGAGGCCTCAGTGGGGTCAAGTCTTTTTCAAATAGAAGGTAGCTGTCACAGCCATCCAAGAGCACATCCACAAGAGGTCAGCCTATTCCCCGTGGCTGAATTTCATTCTGCTCAGGTCAGTAATAAATGACTGGCTGTGGGATGGGGCTGGATGAAAGGAAGAGGCCATGAAGGGGCAGCATCTCAAAGATGGGTAGAGTCAGAAAAGGAAAAATGCCTCTTGTCCTAACTTCCCAAAGCATTTTTGACCACAGCAGGCCATCTTCATAAAATCTCCACAGCAATAAGGAACAGCCGATCTCATCTGGGAGCAGATTGTGGCCACCCACTTCCTCCTCCCCCATCATTGAATATTTGTTGAGAGCAGAGAGCACACACATTGCTAAAGTCCTAGAAGTTCCCAAGTCCTGGATTCTACCATACGTGAGTTAACATTTCAGTGATGGATCAAAGCCAAGCTTTCTGGCAAAGATTTATCCTCACCCTCCTCCCACCCCGACCCCCCAAAAATCTCTTTTTTTTTTTGTTTTTTTGCAAAGGGACTTTATTGTCTTAGTTTAAACTGAGGGTCTCACATCAAAAGGCTGATGTGTGACCCCCAAAATCTCTTATTGGCCATTTGTCTTACTGGCCCTGGAGAAGTCCTGAGCAAGGCAGAGAATTCATCTTCCGAGGCCACACAAAACTAGGGTAGGGAAGTGCTCTGTTGGCTCCTGGAGATTATCCTAGCTTTGGGGGCCCTTTGAGAGGTTGCTTCCTAAGGCTGCTTCTGATGTTTGATTTGCACCATTAGCTTCTCTCTCAGGACACGGTCAGGTTTGGCGATCATGGAATTTAAAAGTTTAAGAAAAAAAGGATACAGATATGTCTAAGCAAGCCCGTGGAGATTAGACACACTCCTATCTTAAAGCCACTTAATCTGCCTGTTGAATAGTGCTCTCTATTTTATCCAGTCTTGAGGGCTTAGTTTAATAGTCTTACTTGGCTTCCAGGCCCAATCCAAGCACTACCATCTTGGGAAATAAAGTATTTCCTAACTGGAGGCCTCTTTAAAATAGCAGTATCTATCTATTGCTGTCATCTAGCTCACACTGTGTTCAAGCCAAGCCTGCTTTACTGAGGGAGGGTCATTCAGACCTTGGCTTCTCACTTCTCCTTCTTCCTTCTGCTAAAACTTGCCCTTTAAGAAGACGGCCCTCTTCTCTTCTCCCTCCATGCTCTCTGGGTAACCTTGTTAGCTCCCCTGGGTTTACAGGTCACATCTGTGCAGAACATTCCCAAATCCTCCGGTCTTTGAGCTCCAGTCCCACGTCCCCAGTTACTCGTAGGGTATTTCATGCTGCGGGTTCCAGAGATATCACAACACGCATGAAGCTTTTCCCCTAAAACCTCCTTTCCTCCAGACTTCCTCATCCCTGACAAAAGCACCACCATCTTTCCAGCCTCCCAGGTTCAGCATCTGAGCTCCTTCCCCCTCCATGTTCAATACCTGTCAATTCTTGCTGTTTCTATCTTCACGTCTTCTCTCCACTCACAAAGCTAGTTTAGTTCATATTCTTACTTTTCACTTGGATTTCAACCATCTCCTAATTAGTCCCCTTGGCCTTTCTGACACCCTCTCTGGTCTATCCCATACTGTTAGCAAAGGAATTTTCTCTTAAAACACAGATCTGACCATGTGACTCTCAATTTTAGCTAATTTCAGTGGCTTCCTCTTGCCTCTAGATCAGTATAAACTCCTGTTCAGCTTGTGGAGAGCCCTACATGACCAGGCCTTCAGATATCTTTGCAGCTTCAGATATTCTTCCCCTCCTCCTACTCTGAGACAGTCAAACTGACCTTTTGTCTGTTCCTCACCATCAGAACATGGCATCTTCCACCTTCATGCCTTGTCCTGGACATCTCCTGGTCTTCCTCTGAGATGCAGTTCAGGCATCATTTTTAAAAAAATTTTTTTATTGATTAAGAAAATTACTCCATGGTTACATGATTCATGTTCTTTCCCTCCCCTCCTCCCACCCCACTCCTGTAGCCAACAAGCAATTCCACTGGGTTTTACATGTGTCATTGATCAAGGCCTAATTCCATATTATTGATATTTGCACTAGGGTGATCATTTAGAGTCTACATCCCCAATCATATCCCCATCGACCCATGTGATCAAGCAGCTGTTTTTCTTCTGCATTTCTGCTCCCACAGTTCTTTCTCTGGATGTTGGTTCTCATAAGTCCCTCAAAATTGTCCTGGGTCATTGCATTGCTGCTAGTAGAGAAGTCCATTACATTCAGATGTGCCACAGTTTCAGTCTCTGTGTACAATATTCTCCTGGTTCTGTTCCTTTCACTCTGCATCAATTCTTGGAGGTCATTCCAGTTTACATGGAATTCCTCCAGTTTCTTATTCTTTTGAGCAAAATAGTATTCCATCACCAACAGACACCACAATTTATTCAGCCTTTCCCCAATTGAAGGACATCCCCTCATTTTCTAATTTTTTGCCACAACAAAGAGCATAGTTATAAATATTTTTGTACAAGTCTTTTTCCCTGTGATCTCTGTGGGGTATAAACCCAACAGTGGTATGACTGGATCAAAGGGCAGGCAGTCTTTGGGCATAGTTTATGCCCTTTGGGCATAGATCTAAATTGCCATCCAGAATGGTTGGATCAATTCACAATTCCACCAACAATGCATTAATATCCCAATTTTGCCACATCCCCTCCAACATTCATTACTTTCCTTTGCTGTCATTTTAGCCAATCTGCTAGATGTGAAGTGGTTCCTCAGAGTTGTTTTAATTTGCATTTCTCCAATTATAAAAGATTTAGAATACTTTTTCGTGTGCTTATTGATAGTTTTGATTTCTTTATCTGAAAATTGTCAGGCATCATTTTTTAATGAAGATTTTCCAGTCTTCTCCAACTGTTAGTTACTTTGCCTTTTTAAACTACTTTATATTGAACTTTCTATTATTAGTTTTCTATTTATGCTGTATGTTTTCCCTATGTATGGAGTGGAAATTGAGGGGACCTCAAAAATTTCAAGGTACACTCTCTTTAACCAGAGGGAAAAAAATGACCAGAGGAAACAGTAACTTAAAATATAAGAGTGGGAGAGAAATGAAGGCACTGCCTCAAGTCATTGACCCAAGACAACTGCCCAAAAATTTACAAAAAAGAACATAAATCATGTAACCATGGGAAAAATCTTCTAAATTATTTTCAATTCAAATAAATAAATAGATGATCAAGGGTTGGAGACAAAGATTTTAATCTACAAATAAAGGGCAGGAATATTATACAAAGAGAGGTCAGGACTGGATTATCTGGGTGGGATTGATGTCAAACCATTAAGCTTGACTACCAGGAAGAAGCTTCAACATAGTGGAAGAGATTTCTACAATAAAAGGGAGGTCAAGATTGGTATTTAAGATCTGCTCTATGAAGATCATTAGCCTGGGACTCCTGCCCCAGGTAAATTTGCTTAAAATTGTATAGCCTTTGTTAAGGATGGGGATGAGGGCACCAGCTTTTATGGAACTTTTGGAGATATTAATAACCATTAATAACTTGAGAATGACACTAATTTCTCATTCCACACATCTATTAGAATATGAACTAGTTGCAAGATGGATGGAATATTTCATTTTGTATTGAGCACATAGCCACTTTAAAAAACGCATGTCTTCCATCTTAGCATCAATACTATGTGTGGGTTGCAAGGCAGCAGTGGTAAGGGGTAGGCAATGGGGGTTAAGAGCCTTGCCCAGTGTCTGAGGTTCTCCTGGCTCTGCTCCTTTCACTCTGCTTCATTTCCTGGAGGTTAATTTTTTTAAGTCTTTTTTACAAGGCAATTTGTTTCCCTAACTAAAAGCAAAAGAGCCATTTCCTTCTCTATCAATAGAGGACTTGGGAATATGCAAATAGCCATCAGGGACTCTCCTTCCCAGAACTCACCAAAAATGCCTTATCTTGACAATCTTCTATTTTGGTGACTTTTTTTTATATGTATCATCAATTTATTATTTTAAGAAAAATTTTCCATGGTTATAATTCATGTTCTTTTCCTCCCCTCCTCCAGTAGCCAACAAGCAATTCCACTGGGTTTTACATGTGCTATTGATCAAGACCAATTTCCATATTTTTGATATTTGCACTAGGGTGATCACTTGTCCTCACTGAACCATGTGATCAGTTGTTTTTCTTGTTTCTGCTCCCACAGTTCTTTCTCTGGATGTGGATAGCATCTTTCTCATAAAATCTTCTCCCTGGTTCTGCTTTCACTCTGAATCATTTCCAGTTCAGCACAGTAATATTCCCCCACCAACAGGTATCACAATTTGTTCAGCTATTCCCCCATGGAAGGGCATCCCCTCATTTTCCAATTTTTTGACATTTGATGACTTTTCCTGACCCAACCCATCCTTCAGGGATTATTCCACTTTTTTGTTCCTTTTTCAGTCTTGACAAAGATCCTGATTTATCATTTCCTTTTTGGGCTCATTTTACAGAGGAGGAATTGAGGCAAATAGGGATAAATGACATGCCTAGGGTGACACAGCTAGTCTTCCTGATGCCAAGCCCAGAGTACTAGCCACTGTTCCACCTACCACTGAGCTGCCTAACCCACCTTTAAGGGCTCAGATGAGAAGAGAAATTGCTGGATGGCCACCTTGGAGTAGGACTTGGTCCATAGTTCCCACTTCCACTGCCAGCACCAGCACCACATCCAACCAGGCACCAAAGCTAATTACTGTCTTTCTTCACTTTCCTAAGCACTCCCATCAGCTGCAGTCCTGCTGACTCACTTCCTTTGTTCTCCTTCTGAAGGTAGACTAATTTTGTTCATGCTCTCCTAGCCTTTTGCCTTATTTCAAGAGACTCCTAAAGTCTTCAGAGCATCTCAAGATCCATTCAAACAATAGCCTGTGAACACTTAAAACAAAAAACTTGACCTTGTCTTAGAACCAATAAGAGGGGTTCAATGCCTTGCTCAGGGTCAGTTAGGAAGTATCTGAAGCTGGAGTTGAACCCAGGAGCCAGCCAGCTAGCTGCCTCCAATAAAGCCTAGTTATGCTTCCCACACTTATCCCCTCCTCTCCCAGCCTTAATTCACATTTCTCACCCTCATTCCATTTAAACTGGCCAGCTATCTGCAGTGCTACCTCCCAGGTCACCTGTGTCCATGTCTTGGCTTTCTTCAAGGTAGCTTGGCCCCCACCCAAAGCCTTTTCTGACCCTAAAGAACACCCTCCTGCCTCCACCAGCTTCAGGGTCTCTTGGTTTTGTCTTTGTTTCTGTGCCTAGCACTGGTAGCAGGAGCTTTTATATGTATATATATATCTCCCCCAGGACAAAAGGCAGAGGGAAATTCTTAGATGTTAACCACCTCCACAGAGGAAAAGCAGACACATCTTTCACCGGGTTACTGAATACTTTTATTCTGCACATAAAATTCACTAAGGATCTGGCCTGCAATGACAAGTACATGGCTCCACACGTGGCCACAAAGGGCTGGGGGTGTCACAGAGTAAGGGCTTCCAGCAGTGCTGGGGGATCAGGTACAGCCTGGTAGGACACTTCTAACATAGCAGGGGGACATGGAGGAGAGGAGGAGGAGCAGTAAGCAGCACAGGCCCTGGTCTGGTGCTTGGGGCAGACATCTACTTGGGTGATTGGTGCCTGCTAAGCTAGCTCTGGGCTCTCCTAGGCACAGGCAGCCTATTGTGCCTTAGGGTTTCTAAAGTTTCTTCCAGCAAACTTGGCCTTGGCACCCAGCTCTTCCTCAATTCTGTGGAGAAACAGAAACACAGACAAGTGTAAGCATGAAGAAGGCCAATGCAATGGCCTCACCAACCAAAAGACAGCAACAACCACCCCCCTGAACCAGAACAGCCTCCAGGTTTCCTAGCTTCTCTGCCCTTCTAGAAACTGGACTTAAGCCTTCTTGAGTTCAGGGTGCTTTCACAGGGAACAGCACAGAAAAGAGTGGAACAGAAACAACTTAAAAGTCCCTTAACCGCCGCCATTGCCCAGCCCTTACCATTCTTCTCCCTTTGAACCAAGACACACTACTGATTCTAAGACAAGCTAAGGTTTTAAAGACTTTTAAGAATCAAGTGGGGCAGCTGGGTGGCTCAGTGGATTGAGCCACCAATCTGGCCTCAAACACTTCCTAGCAGTGTGCCCCTGGGCAAGTCACTTGACTCCCATTGCCTAGCCCTTACCAGTCTTCTGTCTTAGAACCAAGCTTTGTTGGGGGTTAAATGTAAGTTAAACTGTACTTTGCTATAGAACCCTATCACCAAAGAAAGCAAAATGCAAAGACAGATACGCTTCTTAGCTGTGTATCCTTGGGCAAGCCTCTCAACCCTAATTGCCTAGACCTTCCTGTCCTGCCTTGGAACTCTAATACAGAAGGTAAGGATTATTATATATATATTAAAAAAGCAAAGGATCTCCTCACCTAAGAATCTGATTATACTTGGCCAGGCGCTCAGATCGGCAGGGGGCACCAGTCTTGATCTGGAAGAAAAATCAAGAGTAACATATAGACTTGTATTTGGAGAACCAGACAGTGACTAAAGGTCAGAGCAAAGTATAGTTAAGATATGGCTTCCTTCTGCAGGTCTCTCTCTAGGTGAATATAATTACCATTCCAGGTAGCTACTGGAAAGGCACTATAACAAAAATTAGGCACCAGCACTTACCTGTCCAGTGCACAGACCCACCACTAGGTCTGCAATGAAGGTATCCTCAGTCTCCCCAGAACGATGGGAAACCATGACTCCCCACCCGTTGGACTGGGCCAGCTTGCACCTAGACACCACACACACAGAAGTGAGCAAGGTCAACAATCATTTTCAATGTTGGATCCCCTGACTTAGAACAAGACAATATATGTGAGCAACACAAGCAGACTCTCTTTATCCCCTTTAACAACTGAGAATCACAGCCTGGATGGGACCCCTTAGCAAGTGTTTCCTCCACTTTGAAATGACAATACACTATTTTTACCTACCAGGACATTATGAAAATCATTAAACACACCCCAGAACACTTTGTAATGGTCCATCACCACACTGAGATGTGATAAGTACAGTGTCTAGGCAGAGTTCCATAAATTATTGAATGAATCGATAATTTATGACGTGGGAAAGTAGACATTTTAGCAATCAACTATTGAGTGAATATTCTAGGGCCAGCTCTAGCCTGGCAACGGACCAGGCTGGATTTAGAGCAAAACACCTAATAGGTCTGGTTGGGCCCTGGGCAAATTCTTGATACCACAGGCAAAGATTCTTGAAGACTATTACTTCAAACTCAATTCAAAAAAAGTTTTGAAGAAAAAGCTTTGAACTCAGGTTAGAAGAGAAACTTGCATGCCAAATTCAATTATCTCCAGATTCTTCTTCCTGAGAGCTTCCATTCATAACTGCACTGTTATACAATACTTCACCTACACAACCTCAAAACAACTTTGGCAAAGTGGTGAATACAGCTATTAATTTCAATTTACAGATGAAGAAACAGCCTTAGAAGGTGACTTGACTAAGGTCACTGGGTAAAGAAGCATCAGGTCCCCTTCCTGTTGTCCATAATAGCCCTGCACAGAACTTACGCCTGGAGAGATTCAGTCACGGTGCCAATCTGGTTCACTTTGAGCAGAAGGCAGTTGCAGGCTTTGACATCCACAGCCTTTTCAATACGCTTGGGATTGGTCACAGTGAGGTCATCCCCTACCACCTGGATGCCTGCAGTAGCAGTGAAATTTGTCCAAGCTTCCCAGTCATCCTGGTCAAAGGGATCTTCAATGGACACCACTAAGGAAAAAGAAAAGGCAAGGCCCTGGTCTCATTACATGTGGATACAAACACATATCCTGGAATGTCAGTGTCCCTTTCTCATGGTCACCTATGAATACCAAATGACTCCTACCTGGATAATCCTTGATGAAGCCCTTGTAGAGGTCCCCAAGAGCCTCAGAGGAGATGTGTCTGCTGGGATCATCTGGGGACTTGAAGTCCAAGTCGTATTTCCCAGATCGGTGGAATTCTGAAGCAGCAACATCCATGCCAATGACCACCTTATCAGTATAGCCAGCTTTACTAATAGCAGTCGTTAGCAGCTCCAGAGCTGGAAAAGATGGCAGCAGCAGCAAAGGAGGTAAGAAAACACTGGTAGGTGAAAACAGAAATTTCACTTCAATAGGTATCAAGCAGGGAGTTTAACAGGGAGGGCAAGAGACACTCTCTCTCCATCGAACTTGTCTGGTTCCTAGTTGCAGTTACCTTTGCTCTCCCTGACTTGGTAATGAGAAGCTGTTTCTAACTAAGGGTAGCGTGGCCCTTAGAAGGTCACACAGCAGGAAATTAGGCAAGGTCTTGAAGAAACAGTCTTCCCCATTGGCAGCTGGCCCAGATTTATAGCTCAGGAGCAGCTGCATTCACCAAGCTACAGTTACAGTAAGCAGCTGAGATCAGCCCTTTCAAAAGCTGCAGAGTTTAAATGGAATCAGAAGCTGAAAATCCAACAAATACAAGCACTATGGAAGTCGAGGCCTCAATGCCATGTGCCTAGCTCTATTAGAATGCCCAGAAAAATGTGTCTGCATGAACACGATGAAGGAAGATATCCAGATGTTTGAATGGGGTAATGCTGATGACTTGCTTCCCCCAAAGCCCCCAATTCTACCTACTTTCAGCCTTCCAATGCAAAATCATTCTCAATGAAGAAACCCATCACTCAAGCTTTTCAGCTAAATAGCTCTAAAGGAAAAAAATGAACCCTATTTATTAGAATTTCCTCCTAGAAAAGGAAAAAGGCCTACTAGGATTAAAATCTCATACCCAATCTAGCTTGAAAAGTTTCTTTTTTTTGGGGAAAGTGCCAGTTTGGTAGGAATCACGTATAGAAAAACATAGTTTAATGTGACTCGGAAGGTCAAGGGGAAAAATGACCTTCTAGACCTATGGATAAGTGAAGAGCTCATCACTAAAAAAGTAACCAAGGATTATAAGTCAAAATGCTTAATTTTGGTCATATAAAATAAAAAAAAATTCTTGCACAAATCTAGTACAATTAAAACTAGAAGAGAAGGTATAACTAGTTGGCTCAGTTGAAAAAAGTCAGACATGGAGAAAGGAGGTCCTGAATCCAAATCTAGCCTTAAGATACCTCCTAGTTGTGTGACCCTGAGCAAGTCACTTAACTTCAATTGGAATTGGATATATAGAGTATCGTTGTGTTAAGAGAAGGTTTAAAAACAAATTAGAAGGTTATCTAGGAAAAACATCTTTTACCCTAAGAAATTTCTTTATAAATCAAGAGTGAAATGGAGCACATAAATAATCTGATCAAGGAAATCATAAAATTACAAATCCAGAGGACTGAAGAAACACTCTCTAATTCCAGTTAGGGAGGAAATGAACTTGAATGAATGAAAGAATACATTTTTGCATATATCCAGTGGGAACTGGTTTCTTGTTCTTGTTCTGAGGGCTTAAATGGCAAAAAGGAGCATGGCAAACTGAAAGGCTTGCCCCAAAATACACAAGAATATCCCCAAATCCTTTTTGGGGAAAAAAAAAACCACACCATGTTGGGATACTGAGAACATAAACTGAAGTCAGTTCACTCCAACCCTTTACCTTCTTTATTCTCCAGGATGTTAGGAGCGAAGCCACCCTCATCCCCTACATTGGTGGCATCCTGTCCATATTTCTGCTTAATCACATTCTTCAGGTTGTGGTAGACCTCAGCTCCAATGCGCATGGCCTCCTTGAAGCTTGATGCCCCAACAGGGAGGATCATGAACTCCTGCATGGCCAGCTTGTTACCAGCATGGGAGCCACCATTGATCACATTGAAGGCCTAGTGAGGAAAAAAATTGAGGTATCACTTGATCCATCAAGTGATCTAACTCCCCTAGGATTTATGAAAGACAAATACCTTCAGAGAGAGCCTGAATAGAGCCCACAGACCATGCTATCATGTGACAGGGAAACATAAACCCACCTTATTAAATAAGGTCTGGCTCCATTTCCAATAAGACCTTCAAAACAAGGAGCCATCTGTGCTAGACTTATCCTTCTGGAAGCACTAAAACATCCACTTGGATTTTACATCTTTATGTGCTGCTGAATCTTATGTACCCATTGAGGACCCAGGAAGCAATTATTCACTCTTATCTATGGCTTCATGATTTGCAAAAAAAAAAAAAAAAAAAAAGTTTTATAATACTACCTGGCCCATAGAGACAACTTACCGGAACTGGCAGGATAACTTCTTCATTGCCTGCAAGATCAGCAATGTGGCGGTACAGGGAGACACATTTCTCTGCAGCTCCAGCCTTACAAACAGCCAGAGATACTCCCAGGATGGCATTGGCACCAAATTTAGCTAAAAGAGCAGACAGGTGATTTGTTAAATAAGGTTTATATCCCTATTACCAAACTTTTTTACAAATAGCCTGTTGAGGTTAATATATAGTCTAGGACAGTAGCACTAAAACATCTTTTGTAGAGAACACAGGAAGAATTTATAATAAAAATGGGAACCATTCTAGTTTCTCCTTAGTAACCTTAGCCAAATGTCTAAACCCACCCCATTTATCTGGTCACAATGCCTAATGTCCTATTTTCTTATTGTCTCTATTACCATCAATTCCTCTAGCCCTTCCCTATATCTCAACCATTTAAGCCATTCTACTCTCAAAATTTCTTGTCCCTTAATCTTCTAGATCACATCTTGTCAAACCCCAAAGGAGGACTCTTCCCTCCCTTTCTCCTACTTAAAATGCCTGACTGGACCCAGTACAAAATGATGTTATCCATCTCATCTTTTAATACTGTCCTTGTTCCTCATAAAGTCTCAGCCAGTCTCAATAGCACCCTTCTCCCACTTTCAGCTGAGGACCTTACTTCCTTCAGATTATAACCATGAGACAACTGGATTAGCAAGAGTTCTCTTCCCTCCCCTTTATCTAACATGTTTTAAGGCAGGGGTCGGCAACACATGGCTCTCCAGCCATATCTGGCTCTTTCTGCAGGAGCCATAAAGTCAATTTTGTTTTCAGGCGCTATTATAGGAGTGCACACTGTGAGCACTGTATGGCTCTCACAAAATTACATTTTAAAAAATGTGGCGTTTATGGCTCTCACGGCCAAAAAGGTTGCTGACGCCTGCTTTAAGGCCTTCTAAGAATTAAAGAGGCCAAATGCTTTACACCCAATCCTTGATCTGTCCCCTTCCACATTCTCCTAACAATTGTCCCCAACACCCCCACATTCCACTCTTTGTGTCTTTGTGATGAAAGGCCATTTGAAGAAAACATCTATAAATATGTTTCTGGGGGTATGTTTTCTTTTACAACATGGATAATAAGGAAATGTTTTGCCTAACTGCACATATATAATCAATATCAAATTGTCTGTCTTCGTCAAGGAGTGGCTGTACTGGTTCCAAGAGTGGTGAGGGCCAGGTAACAGAGGTTAAATCATCTTGTCTTCTAAAGCATTTAAAACTTTTCATACTTTGGCCTTGTTCCAATTTCCCATTATGGTTACATTTCATTCCCTTCTACACTCTCACTTCCTGTGGTTTCTTGCATTTGAGGCTGATGCTTCATCTCCCTAAGCCTTGGCAATGGTGCTCCATGCCTATAAAACTGTCCTTGCTGCAACTTGAATACCTGTCATCTCTTTACAGTCAATCATGTTATCCACTCTAAAAATCCCCATCAAATGTCCTTCTCTTTCTGAAATAGACATAGTCTTAGCTCCATAAGAGGTGGTTATTTTCTTTATCTGTCAGGGGATTTGGTTCTAGATGGGAGCTTCAGCAACACTAAAAACAAAGCTTTGAAACCATGAAACACATCCTTGCTGTTTGCCTGAACTAAGCTCCTCTACAGTGCTTTGGCACTGGGACCAACCAGTGAACAAGCACATTGCTGTGGACAACTTCAACCAGAATCTGATGTGAGGCTGTGACCAGAGACCAGAAATTCCCTGGGATTTAGACTCTAAAGGATCATCCCAGTGCAAATATCAATAATATGGAAATGTCTTGATCAATGCTACATGTAAAACCCAGTAGAACTGCACATAGGCTATGGGGGTAGGGAGTTGGAAGGGAGGGAAAGAACAAGAACTATGTAATCATGGGAAAATATTCTAAATTAAGTAAAAATTTTTTGAAGAGAGAAAACCCCTGGGCCCTAAACAACCCACCCAACTGATGGAATCTGGCTAACATTCCCAAGGAGCTACACACACAGCCCTTGTGGCTGCCCAAGGTCATCTATCCAGTCCAAATCTATGGAGGACTAATTGGGCAAATGCTCTCCACAGGAGACAATGACACATTGCTTGCTTTTATTCCATTCCCTTTTAGATCAAGGGCATCCATCAGTATAAGCAACTCACATTTATTATCAGTGCCGTCCATTTCTAGCATCAATTTGTCAATCTTCTCCTGCTCCACAACATTCAGTTTCTGTAACATAAAAGAGAAAATAAGTTGCCAGAAAGGAAGATTTTTTGCTACTTCACCAGTGGCTTCTAAGGCCAACATGGGATAGAGGTCTGACAGGATGAAAGAAATTGAAGAAAACTTGGGATATCATCTGGTAACTTCTGGTAAGGAGACCAAAAGCCTGAAAAGTGAGTTGTCCCAAACCACCACGTTGAATTAGTGGAAGATATGGGCCCAGAAGTTTGGGCCCTGACTATCAGGAACCATATGTATATCTAAGCACAATCTCCTGTTTTGTATGAGCTATAAACACCAGTTGTGAACAGACACATTTATGTCCTTTGTGCATAGATGTGATCTCAGAGAAACAGAGGATTTCCAAAATTAGTTTTAGTGAAATCCAGTGAACACTAAGAGATCCAGTGAACTGCTCAGGATCATCAGAAGGACTTAGAAACCCATCTCTATTCTTTGTTATAACTGTCCACCTTACTAAGAAAGAGAAACTAGATTCTTAGAAATGTGCCTTATATTGTTACAGGGGAAAGTTAAAAGGCTGGCCAATACCTTCAAAAAGCACAGTCTAGCTAGAGATATTAACATATATGAGATAATTAGAAAGTCAATTTAGGAAAATGGAAGAAACCAGAATTTATCCATTCAAATATAATTTCCTCTTAAATTCCTTACTCTGGGAAGCTTTATACTTATTTCAGTATTCCCATTTCCCACTTTAGCAGCATTTGAAATTGCCTGTAGAGTCTTCTTACTTCTGACAAAACAGTGTCATTTTAGGACAATTTTTGCAAAGAATCAAGTCACTTGGAAGCCCATCTGATAAATAGGTAGGCAGTAAAAAAGATGGGGGGAACTGGCTTGGGTTGGAGGGGGAGGGGAACCACCAAAGTCATCATAGAGTAACAAATGTGAACTGTGGAAATTAGCTAAAAAGGCAACACACCCCAGATTCTTACTCTCTTCTGAGCAACAGAAGCCTACCCAGAAGATATACATATGACCCTTTAGAAGACTACTTTGAAAGACAAGATTTGTTTAGATGAAAAAGGATCTACCATGCTTGTTAACATGATGGGCCTTGGACAGTTAGTATTAAAGGGAAGGTAATGCATGCATGTCAAAGGAAAGGCAGAAAATATGCAATCCAAGGCAGAGAGGAAAACATGATATCTGAGGAGGATATGTTAAGACCTGGCTTGTATGGGAGGTGCACATTAGTGAAATAATATAGTGAGGCCAGAGGAGGGAAGACTAATAATTCAAAGCACTTGTAAACAAATAGAATCAGCAAGAAAACAATTCTTGACCAGGGAAATAATGATTTTAGGAACGAGTGAGAAATAACATCTAGCATTGGACTATAGGATGAATGAGTGGGGACATATAATCAAGAAAGAGATTAGGACTAGCAAAATTGTAATGGAAATAGAAAAATACAAAATACATCCTAAAGATTTAAGAATTTGCTTATGATAACAAAACTATGAAGAGCAAAAAGTTAATGATGAGCGTGAGATTTCTAGCTTAGGACAATGGTACTACTAACAATATCAAGGAGAGTTGAGAAGGAGAGCCAGTTCTTTAAGGTGACCAATTACTTTCAGAACTCATTTAGAATTAAGGACAAAGGGAATAGACACAGTTCCTGGAATAAGCAGGCTTTCTGAACTAATGCTCAGCAGTTTGTTTAGATATTAAGGTTAAGGGAATTTTTTCAGTTTTATGAAATCTTATCTCAAGAATGTTTATTTTCTCAATAAGAAAAACTGTCCCCCATACAGAGGGTGATATTTCCCTTTCTTTTTGTGCAAATGATTTTCTCAAAATTAAAAAAATAATATTTGGAGAATGTTATCCATGAGAAATGAGCAAGTGATTCTTGTTCCTACTGCCATTTTCACTGGGAAAGAGGCTATTACAGCCTTTTCCCTTCATCTAAAATTTTAATCCAAGGCCCCAAAATGCTATGAAACTCTTAAGTTTCTTAATCCCACCTTTAATTAGAAGAAAAAGCAAATACCCAGCCAGACAGTAGGTTAGGCTGAAGTGTATTCAAGAACTGGATAGAAAATCTCACAGGGTGGTTTCTGTTTTTGACACTTAAGAAATAAAGGCTACTGAAATTGGGAATATGTATTAGTTAAAATGAGGAGGATCCTACCTTGCTAATCAGGCACGGGGCAATAGATTTATTGATGTGCTCAACCGCTTTTGAGACACCTGGAAGGAACAAGCAAATCAAATCACTGACATTAATACACAGGCCAAGCAGGCATTGCTAGATGATTACTAACAACTAATAGTCAAAGAGATTGGAGTCCACCATGTGACTTTAAAAAATCTTTTTAGAATGTTTTTCTCTTTCTATTAGCTTTCTTGCCTAAATCTTAAATTATTTTCATCCAGGATCCCAAAGAGTTAAAATCATAGAGGCACCATCTAAGAATACCTGCCAGCAGGTTAATTGGAAGACCATGCATTGGAAATACCATCTGCAGACAGACCACAGTCAAAGCTTTACCAGTCCATTACCTGGGTACACAAGGCTGTTGCCAGGAACTCATTAACATATTTAACAGGTCTGGAGACACCTGACCAGTAGTAACAGTGACAAAGGAGAAAAAGGAAAACACAAAACACTCAGAAAAGATTAGATTGTACAGGACACAAAAGTAATGAAAACAGAACCCCAAAAAAGAGAGAATGACTCAGGATCCTCAGGTGTAGCACTTATTCCACACATTTATTTGTTCCCTTTGCTGTCTTATTTACTTTTTACTTATTTTAAAACCCTTACCTTCTACCTTAGAATGCAGTCTAAATATAGGTTCCAAGGCAGGAGAGAAGGGATTGGCAACTGGGGTTAAGAGACTTGCCCAGCGTGACAGACCTCCCATATCTCCAGGTCTGACTCTATCCCCTGAGCCACCTACTTGCCCTGGGAATGTAATTTAAATTGCCCCTATGCAGGCTGATACTATTAAACACATTAAAAGTGATTTTAAATATTTAATTAAAAAAAAATAATGATGTTCCTTTAATCTGAGTTGACATTTCAGTCATGTTATATCTGTTTATGATGGACTTCCTCACCAGAAACTCCATAAGATGAGCAATATGGACAAGTATTAGTGATGCTGACACAGTGCATATCAGGCAAGAGCCCAAACTCAAAATCATCTCTTCTGACTCCTAGATCAGGGCTCTTTCCATTGCACTCCTAACAAAGGGAGTTGACTCATTACTTTAATGAGGGAGTTTCATTTGCTCTGGGAGCTATTCCCTACCTGAAACCTTAATCCTCAGTAGACTCTGCACTTGTTGCTGGGGAAATTGTGCAATTTCACACAACATGAGAATTAAGACTCAAGTATGGAATAACAGACACTTGTATATAAACCATTTTTCATAAGATGATTTCTTAAAACAGAAGGGAAATAAATACAGAACTCTAAACTTATTGTATTCTGCTTCCTTTAAAAAAACTTACAGAAAAGTGATTAGTTATTTCTTTCCCTAAAAGATTTACTTTCATGAACCTGGTTTCAATTTCCAAAATACATTCAGTTGTCATTGGAAACTTGGGAGATGACAGCCTCTTCACTGCTTCAACTACTCCCCTCACCAATTCTACCCAAGGAGAACAAAATATCTGGACTGCTGTAATGGAAATAAATGTTATACGTATTACTGTCTGCTAACAAAGTATGCATGTTCACAGTAGGTGTGCCTTACATAATACTGGTAATTCTACAAAAAAATGCAAGGACAGATGCCCAATCCAAGTGGAAAAGCTAGAGTTGATTAAGGGGTCAGGAGAAAACGAATGAACATAATTCTGGGGCTAGGAGCTAGGTCCTCTAGCTTTGAGATGAGAGGTGAAGAATTGTTAAAGTGGCCCAAGAGAAGTCCCAGAGGAGGTAAATTAAAATAGTGGGTAGTCTGGGGAGGCACTATGAAATTATTTTGATGCTAAATTCTAGCTACCACAACTAAATATGAAGTCCAACTCCAATGCTTTAACTTGTAGAGAGTAGAAGAGGGTGATTATTCTAGCTAAATCAAGATCCCTTTATAGGATTACTGGCCCAAAATTAAGAAAAGCCATTTTGAAAGGACTATTCTAAATTTCTAAGGTTAGGGAATACCAAGTTTTAGTGCACTACTTTTTGTCATATTTTCTAGGACTAGAAAAATGAATTTGCTAATGGAACTTATATGGACTATTTTGGTTTTGCTTTAAAGAGGTAAATCAAAACTAGCAAGTCTCCTTTTCTTGTTGTTCAGTTATGTCTTACTCTGTGGTAGACAACCAAAACTGTATGAGGTTTTCTTGACAAAGAGACCATTTCCTTATCCAATGGATTGAGACAAACAAGTCAAGTGACTCATTCAGGGTCACAAAGCTAGGTCTCTTAAAATGCTTTTGATTTCAGGCCCAGCTGCCCCTAATTTAAACAGTCTAACCATAAATCAATTGTTTTTTTTGGGGATGTCACTGACCAGTAACTAAAGTAGGAAGTAGGAAGGAACTAGCTAAAAGACATGTTACATGATAAAGAAACACACAATACAGATGAGAAATGCAATTTCTCCCAGTTGATTCAAGGATCTATACAGATATTCTTCATTCATGTAAGTGCCTGGTTAGAGGCTCATTCTTAAAGAAATATGTGGAAAAGGAAGAAGAGTAGGTAAGCAGCTGCTATGGCTTAGTTGACTCTCAACAGTGACACTCTTTCAGCAGAGACAGTGAGTGAAGTTCTCTTACCTTTCCCCATGTAGCGGGTTTTATCATTGTCTCGGAGCTCCAGGGCTTCATGGACACCAGTAGATGCACCACTGGGTACAGCAGCTCGGAAGAGACCTGGGTAGTTTTTTTGTTTTGTTTTGCAGGGAAAGGGATGGGGAGGGGAAAAACAGAGGAAGGGAATGTGGAAGAAAAAAAATAGGAGTAATTAGCTATGTGTAAAGTAAAAGGCCATTAAAATTGTTACCTCTCCCATTACCAGATGGGTAGAAATGACAAGCAAACAGAATGCTCCTTCCACATCCCTCTATCAAATGAGAAGGCTCACCTACATTAAGTCTGATTCCACTAAGCTCTCCTAATACTTATCCTTCTCAGGTCCAAGTATTGCATCATTCTACAAAGCTGTAGACTTGACAGTAATAGGTTTGGAGAAGAGCCTGGGAGGGAGCACTGTGGGTCTAGTGCTCTTAAATCAAGCTGAACCAGGCAGCCAGTTTTCAGTCCTGAGGTTGGTTCAAACATTTATCAAGCAAGCAAGTTCATTCAACCATTCAGGAAGCAAAATCAGCTCAGCTGGGCCAGAGAACAAAGTCTATTGTGATTGCTTATTGCATTAAGTCCTTGAACAATAGGAGGTCTGAAAAACGAAGATGGAACATCACCAAGAAGCAAATCAGACAAGAAAAAGACACAAAGCTTGGAAGTAAAAGACCCTTAAAAGAATCTGAACTATGCAATTCTACAGATACAGAAAGCTACTAGTCTAGGCTCATACCTACAGTGGACCAAGAAAACAGGGAAAACAGGCACTAGTAGATCATATTTTAAAAACACATTTTGGGGGCAGCTAGGTGGCAGATTCAAATCTGACCTTCCTAGATGAGTGACCTTGGACATCACTTAATCCCATTTGCCTAGCCCTTACTATTCTTCTGGATTGGAACCAATACACAGTATTGATTCTAAAACAAAAGATAAGGCTTATTAAAAAAATTTAAAGATCTGGGAGACCTGGAAGCTGGTGGATTTTTATTTTTTATAGGCAATTACTGGGTATAAGCAACTAAGATTTTCCCTCCAACATATGCCAAACTAGTGGGTGTCTGGGCTGTAAATGCAAATGGATGACAAGGAGTAGAAAGTTATAAGTATATTCATTTTCTAATCAAAGTGTTTCATGAATACTCCCAAGTCTTTGCTCAGATGTGGCAAGGGAAGCACCAAGATTTTTACCAAAATCCAAAATGACCCAACAGAGAAAATCAAATTTTAACATACTATTATCATTTCAGTTTTAATGACAAATAAGGAGACACAAGATGGGGGAAATGTGTAGATGGCAATAATTTTAGATAGGCTAATTAAAGATGAAACTCAAATAAATGGATTTGTAAAAACCACAACCTTACTTTCCCTAATATAAATACCACCTTTGAGGTTTATGGGAGACATGTTATTAAACTCAGGTCTGATTATTTATAAAAGCACCAGGAAATTAAAGAGTTCCTTTATAACAACTGCCTTAAGGTACGCTTTTTTCTTTTAAAAGTTCAATTTATTCCTTTGGCACCAAACAGTTTAAACCTCCAAGAAAACACAACAGCTCACATCATGAAGAGATGCCTAGTCAACATGGCATGAAACACATATGACCCCATTCACTAAGCTCATCTACCTCAGAGGCTGTTTGGCTTAACTACAAATAGCAGCACATAGTGAGCTTCCCCATAGAGGCAAACTGTCAATGAAAAGCAGTAGCACTTTTTTAGCAAGAAGGAAATTAGTGGGGGTAGGGAAGAGTGAAATTTTTTGGTCATGCTATGACTCACACTCACTTCAAGAGGCTCAGTTTCACTAGTCAGCAATAGGCTAAATAATCCCAAGGTGATTCATTTTAATCTCACTTCTCATTGACCTCAAGCCCCTTCATCATCTCTTTTTTAAGGGCAATAAAGAGCTCCCTCTCCTTCTCTACTGAAACAAAAAAACCCCAATTCCTCCACTTCCTGGGGAGAGCATGTGAATCAGGGCCCAACAGGTTTCCACGGGAACTCTGCGATCTTACTTCTGTCCCTACTTTGGTTACAAAGTAATTAAGAGCTACATTTTAAATCAGTAAACCCTTTGGCCTCTTTTCTGTAGTGTCTTAACAAATACAAATCCAGTTGTTGCCTATGAAACAATTTCAACCCCAGCTCCTGTACTGGGCATTGTGGAGAGAAGGTGCCCTGGTTCTAACTTTGCTTCCTCATCTGCTTCCTTGTTTTAGCCTTGCTTCATATCTGCTTGTCTTGAAAAAGTGAATAAGTTGAGGACACTTGGAAGCACCATGTAATGTTCTCATGTGGGCCCCACCCCATTAGTCATGCCCAAGCCAGAGCTTATTCCTGTGTGCCTAGGACTATAAAGACTTTTTTTAAGCATAAGGAAAGAAGCATTTATTATGTGCCAGGTCTGTGTTAGCTGACTTACAAATATCTCCCCTGCAATTAGAAGACTTGGCTTATATTTTAAAAACAGACTCATGCTTTTAACATGGTAGGAAAATAGTCAGTGTGCATAACAGTAATGGAAGAAAACAAACACTGGGGTCCAGACAGGTAAATGAGGGATGCACCTTTTGAAGTGTAGAGATCAACTTCAACAGTGGGGTTTCCCCGAGAGTCAAAGATCTCTCTTGCCTGCATCTTGAGGATAGACATCTTGAGGTTCTGTGGGGAACAAAGTTCAAATAATTAAGGTCACCCTTCGGCTCTAGTTCTAATAGATCTCTACAATGAGCATTTACCATAGCCTTGTAAGGACACAAAGGTGGACCTCACTCTCTAAGTGATCTAGAAAGCAGGCCTACAACTCAAGATAGCAGGTGATAGATAAGGGCCTAATAAGTAGTGCAAACCATATATTCCACAGGAGTAAGGGTAGGTGAGATCATTTCCAGCTGGGTAGATCATTTAATATTGATCTTGATGGATGAGCAAAATTTCAATAATGGATAAGCAGGGGAACAAATTCCATAAGGGAAATTACACAGATAAACAGCTGCAATAAACTATAAAAATAAGATAAATAGTGGGAGATAAAATAAAGAGTAAATTGGGGCCAGCCTATGAAAGGGCCTTGAAGCCCAGCAACAAAGGGTTGCTTTTGTAAACTTGTAGGCTGGGGAGGAAACAACAGTTTTTTAGGAAATTAAGGATAAGCTTTATTATTTTTATTATTCTTAAAGAGGTATAGAAACGAATGCTTTTTATAGTTAGGTATTACAACAGCTTGGGCTAATAAGTACTGAATTTGAGGAGTAGCAGTAGCAATGAGGAAAACAGCAGTGATTGAAGGTACCAAGGTCTGAATGAAGGATTGGGAAAAAAGAAGGATACTAGGGCCCTAGGTGAAGTGATCATCAAGGAAGTCCTGGGTTCTAGTTGTGACTGTCAAGAATTTCTAAGACACTTAAAGGAGTTGGACTAAACTGAAACAGTCCTGAGCTTGAATGAGATCACATTCAACAAATGTACAATACAAAATCATCGAGGATCAGGAAATGGTTGAGTGCTTACTGTAATTTCCCCATAACAGTTATGTTATGTCTAGTGGTCTGAGAGTGTAAGTTTCTGAACTCTTCATTTTCCCCATCTTGTGGGATTTAAAAAATGAGTTAGATAACCTTGATTCTAGGTCTGAATTCTACATCCTGGCTGAAGATACTATTCCACCTTAACCTGTAAGCAGCTCTTAATTAGATAACTTGCTGAGAAAGTGCCAACATGTATCAAGAGTGAGTCTCCTCACCAGGAATTCTTTCTGGACCAGGTCTAGCATCCCCTCCCTTGGAACTGAGAAACATGCTATAACTTGTAAATGGGAATTATGTCTTGGGAATGACATAACCATGACACATTGGAATGTATATGGGAAAAAAGGCTCTTTTTAAAAATTGGGGATACAGGAGAAGACATCTAAACTGAAGCAGAATTGACCCATAACCTTCCCCTACTGGAAATGAGAGGCGGGAAACACTAGGGAAGGACTAGGCTCAGCAGCAAGTGTAGGGAGCTCATGTTGCCATTTGTTCCTAGTCTTCACCATGGCAGGCAACAAATGTAACAACTCAAGAACAACTGAGAAGGGCTGGGATTATCAAACTGGCCTGTCCTCCATCTTCTCTGGAATGTTAAAGCAACAAATGGGATAGCAAATGTAGACACTAAGCCACTTGCTTAACCCTTTTTGTCTTATAGTCCAAAAGGGATTATTCATGAGCAAAGATAAAGCATGTAAGCTAACTGCATGCCATTTCTGTTCATTTTTAAATTCACCTCTTAAAATTATACTTAATATCAGATTGTAATATAAATCCAACTTTGTTTTCATTAATTACAATTTAGTCATTTAGTGAAAACTCTTTAAAATGACAACCCTCCAACTCCAATTTCATTTTTTTAAAAGTCTCACAGCTCTCACTTCACTCTATTTTGGTGGATTTGTTCTAAGACAACTGGCAAAGTTGCCCTGAGCTAGGTGGCAGGTCTGGAGAGTGCTCAGCATGCAGGTAAGACCTGAGTTCAAATGTGAACTCACAGTTGTCACTTAACTCTGCCTCAGCCTCCTCATCTGTAAAATTAGCTGAAGTAGGAAGTGGCAAATCACCCTATCTTTTCCAAGAAAACCCCAGATGGGGTCACAAAAACAACTAAAATAACAGTTGTTTTAGGCACCATATTGTGGGGGAGGGGGAGTGTGAACACCACCTCTCCTCCACTTGTATTTACTGTGTCTCACTAAAATGACATACTGGATGAAGAACAATTCTATTAACATGATTCTACTGATTTGCTTTTTATCTCTAGATTGACTCATATACCAGAGGCTAAGGAAGTATCCTAGGCAAAGTCGTGGCCTAACTATGAGCCAGGTTAGAAAGCTTGCCAGTAAGACTAAACAAGAACTTATTTTGGAAGAAACTGTGACCAGGATGCTCTGGGCATTTTAAGAGGTTCTGTTCTGGCATATGAGAGGATGGCATTACAAGAAAGGAATAAAAAAAAAGGTTCTCCCAATGTGAATTGCATACTCTATGCTACCAATAGGAGGCACTCTGGCTGGTGTTAACTTAAGTCAAAAATAAGCATCATTCGTTTCAGTTATTCTAAGTTACAATTTGTTCCAAAGGAATTTAGCTGGACTTCAAGCCACTACATTGCAATCACTGAGCCAACTCCAATCACTGTAACACTTTGGACTAAGAAGCTATTGGGGGAAATGCATCTTATCAACAGCCCCTTCCTCCATTTTAGGAAAGGGCCTAGTTTCACAGACCACGAGGCGGCAAGAATGTACATCTGAAAAGAATAAGGGGTGGGGGTAGGAGGGAAACCACCAAAAAGGCCTTCATTATTTTTTCCTGCCTCTATTTCAGTTTAGTCACTTAAAACTTCTCAGGGCCTTATCTGTAAAGTGAGGGAAGCAGAACTATTCCATAACAGGTCCATCGGGTAGTCTATATTTAGACAAAAGATAACTCCCCTTACCTCCCCCCCAAGGATGGGCACTTGCTACTGATAAATAAGCACAATTACCTTAAGCGCTCGATAATAACTACCCATTTATTCCTTTCATTGAGTCCCATTCAAGTGTAGTCCTCTTAACTACTCTCAGGAATTAGGACTAGCCTAAGGAATTATTCCATTCCAAATCCTACAGGTATTAAAAGAAATCGTTTTTCATTAAGAGTTCACCTTCCCAAGACGAACAAATCGTACGCCTAGGAGATAAAATAGCAGGGATTTGCATCTCCTCACCCAAATGCGAGGGAACTCCCCAAACTGCAAGGGGAATGTGTTCATTACCGCAAGCATCTTATCTACTTCTCACCCACTTATCTACTTATCCACATCCCCGCAAAGTCACCCTACTAAGTCTCTAACCGGGCCCTCCCCGGATCTGGGTGACCTTGAGTGAGGCACAGCACCCCAGAGGGCCTCAATCTTATAGTTTCTAAAAAGGGGGCCGAGGTGGGTTCCAATGACCTCTGAAGTCCTCTCCCGAGGCAAAAAGTTGTCGAGGGCCCATAGGGAGCGGCTCTTGGGACTAGGTAGTGGGAACCACAGTGGTCCACGGGGAGTCAGATCAGGGCCCGGAGAAGCGGGGAACCTCTTTCATTGCCACCCCACAATTCTGAGACCCCTGGTAGTTTGCGGATGCGGGCCCACGAGGGGAAGACTCCCTTTACCTGAATACGGTTTCCACCGACGAACTCAGAGAAGAGAGGCCGAGGGGTCTGCCTACGCCAGGAGGGAGCGTTAAATGGGCGAGCTCACCCCAAAGAACCCCTCCTCCTCCTCTCGTGGCTCCTCCTCTTTCTCCTCTTCGCTCAGTCCGGGCAGCACCTCCCACTCCCTCCAGACTTCCGCTCTAGGTTGGAGGGAAAGGGAAGGGCTCAGGCACCGCCTCCCCATTCGCCCATTCGCCTCTCTCATAGCGCCACCGGCTGCATGCGGCCCCCCCCATTGGCGGAACGCTCAGTCCCTCTCGCCGCAGGATTCCTTATTGGGTGGGAGGACCCACCGACGGGGAGGGGCTACGACAGGAGCTGGACCAAATGGAGCCTTTTCCCTCCCACTAGGGCAGAGGTGGGGGGAGGGGGAATTAGGGTGTCGGTTTTGGAGCTCACGTACTCAGCGTCCGGCACGCTCTAGGTCTCTGGTCTTGCCCTTTTGTTAGGGGCTAGCAGCACACCAGACCCTGATCCTCTTTCCCGCCCGTCCACTTCCCCCAACCCAAGGCATGCCTCCAACTGGTGGCGCCTGCGCAACCGTCAACCCGTTAGGCCGCCTAGCTCTCGCGCCGGCCCCTGGCCTTAATCCTATTTCCTTCTCTCCCAAGCTCCAAACCCTCATTCTCTGGGGGAAGCTCTTCCCACATCGCCCTCCAAGCAAGAGCTGGAGAAAGAACTGACCGCTCAGTCCTGCAGCCTTCTTAGGGTGGAATCATTGCCCTTCCCCCAAGACCCTACTAGGTTATTACTAGCAATGGAAAAACCCCAGCCCCTTAGGTCTGCTCCTCCCAAGCAGCCGCGCGCGCAGGCGCACCGGCCATGGAAGAGACCCGCAGTGCTGCGTGACTGGGAAAACGTAGCATCTAGCGAGGGCTCGCCTTCGCGCTCTCGCTCTCGCTCCCGAATGGGGCGGGGGGGGGGGGGGGCGGTAAGAGAATCCCGCGAGCTCTGGGGGATGAATGCAGGAAGGCGAGGCGATGCCGGCCGCTCAGTGGCCCACCACCTTGGGCGTAAAGCGAATCAGAGAGCTCACTTTATAACCACCCTCCTCCCACCCACAGCCCAGTGCCTGGCCCTGGAGTTCATGGAATCCCTTTGCAGCTTGTGACAAAAATTCTGAGTTAAATAGGGCCTCCGTGTCCGTCTGAGTCCAGTCCGTATTGGTACAAGATTCAGCTCTCCTACACAACCAGTAATCATCCAGCCTGGACCGGGCTGCCCAACTGGTTTCCATGCTGTCTCCCAGCTTCACACTGTGAGCTCCTAGAGGGCAAAGCCTGTCTTTTGTGGTTCTTTGTATCCGCAGCTTTTAGCACTTGTACCTGGCATGTAATAGACTAAATTTATTTATTTATTTATTTTGAACCCTTACCTTCCGTCTTGGAATCATTACCCTGTATTGATTGGCTCCAAGGCAGAAGGGTGGTAAGTGCTAGGAAATGGGTGTCAAGTGACTTGCCCAGGGTCACACAGCTGGGAAGTATCTGAGGCTAGATTTGAACCTAGGACCTCCCATCTCTAGGCCTGGCTCTCAATCCACTGAGCTACCCAGCTGCCCCCCCCCCCAGTAATAGACTTTAATAAGTGTTTATTGATTGGCAGACTGACATTCCACCTTTGCACTGTTTTAATTAAGTTTCAGCTTATATTAAACCTAAATTTGCCCTTTTTTTGCATTTTATTGAATGTGTGACTCCAGTGGGGCCCAAGATTAAAAATCTAAACCCCCTTTCAAATGTATATGTGAAGATAGTTTTTCTCTTTCCCTCCCTCCCTTTTCTCCATGCTAAATACCCCATTTTCTTCAAAATGATTCTCTGAGTTCAAGATCTTCAACAACCTGATTGTCCCCCTTGGCACAATCTTTAGATTATCTGTAGGGATTGTTTCACTGATATATGGAACTCCTAGGTGAGGAAACACCATCTACTAATGCAGATTAGCACTTTTTTTTAATAATATAAGACTAACTGCCAGAGCCCTGTGAAGTTGTGACTTGCCCAGGGTCACACAACAGTATGGTTCAAAAGTGGGAAGCCAGCTCCGCTTATCCTCTATGACACAATGCCTCATTTAAACATTTATTTTTATTTTAAATTATTTTTTCATTTTTTTTACTAATTACATGTAATAACAAATTTCCAGACAAGTTTTCCTAAGATTGAACCTATTATCTTTCTCTGTTCCTTCTCTTCCCTCTCTTCCAGGGGATTTGATCTGGGTTTTACATGTATTATCTTGCAAAATATTACCATATAGTTCATTTTTATAAGTGAGAAATCTTATAAAACCCAAACCTCAAAACATAAATCCAAATAAACAACTGAAAAATCACATGCTTTCATCTTCATTCTGACCCCAACAATTCTTTCTCTGGAGCATTCTTTGTCATAAGTCACGAAGAATTGTTCTAGATCATTTTATTGCCAATAATAACTAAATCTGTCACAGCTGATCATTCCACAATATTGCTGTTCCTGTGTTCAATGTTTTCCCGATTCTGCTTCTATCACTCTGCATCAGTCCATGAAGGTCTTTCTAGCTATTTCTGAGATCATCCTGTTCATCATTCCTTACAGCACAATAGTATTCAATCATCACCATAACATTCCACAATTTGTTCAGCCTTTTCCTAATTGATGGACATCCCTTTTATTTCCAATTCTTTGCCACTACAAAAAAAGCAACTATATGTATATATATATATTTGTACAAGTAGGTCTTTTCTCTTTTCACACTGCCCCTTTTTTAAACTAGCATAAAATGGGGAGAAATGGCGAGAATTCAACATATTAAATATATGTACTCCTTCCCTCTGTGGTGTTGGTATTATGGCTCAGGGAGATACAAATGAAGCCTATTTCTACTCTTTGCTATGACAGTCCTTGTTAAGAAGTACGTGTCAGAGAGACAACTTAAACTCAGTGGGCCTTCTGGACTTTGAAGCTAGCTCTATCTGCTACCTTCTCTTATGACATCCTTGCTAAAAATGAGGCCTTCAAAAGTGAACATAATACTTCCGAGGTAGTTTAACCAAATCAGAGGACAGCAGAACCAGCTTACCTGTCAATCTAATTCAGCAAACCTTTATGAAGTACCTAATACTGATAAGACTGTGTTTAGCAAAGATGAACGGATTCATAAAGGTGAAAAAGCAGCACAATCTCCATGCTGGCTCTTATAATGCAATAGTGGAAATCTGACATGTCCATAGATAAGTGTGGTATGAGATACAATGAGATGGATAGAGCAAAGGGGACAAGTCTCCTAGACTGTGAGATCCAGGAGGAACAGAAATTAGAATTAGATAGAATCTCAAAGACCATCTTATCCACCATTCCCATTTTTTATAGGAGAAAACTGAAGTTTAAAGAACATTAGTGACTTGCTCTTGGTTAGGCAGGAAAAGAAACTCTGGTCCTCTGACTCCAGAACACATGTTCCTTCTAATAAGTTGTACTATACCTCTTATTAGGAAAGTAAGCATGAACAGTTTATTATCAAGGAAGAAAGAGATTTCAAGGAACAGAAGGGAACTAGGAGAAGTGACAGTGCCGAGTGCTAGGGAGGTCAAGAAAAGAGATGTTTGTCTTCATGGACATTTTCAGAAGAATGGAGGTGAGCAAAGAATGATAGATTTTGAGCTGGAAGGGATCTAAGAGGTCATTAAGTCTGATGCCTGCATATTGCAGATGAGGAAATTGAGGTCTAAAGAAGAAGAGTCTGAGGGCTTCTAGACCACAAATTCATTATCAGTTTCAACACACTGCTTCTCAAAAGGGAAGGAGATTAAGAAAGCAATTACTTAATCTAGAAGGAGTGGATGGAGTTCCTTTCCTCCCCAATCCCTAATGACCAAGATCAAAGGCATCATCAGTAAAACATACTTTTTAAAAGGAGAAGGAAAATTATGTGACAGCTTGAAACAAGTGTAGACTCTTGGTAGTCAATGACAAAGAAGGGAAGGGAGGGGAGGAACTCTCTCTTCTAAACGTAGTTTCCTGTCCTGAATCAGGCCATCCAGTGCTCTGCAGATAGTAAAATGATGATAGCCTATAAGTCTGTAATTGTCTGAGGTTTAGAGCATGTCTATCCCCACCCCGTCCCTCACAAATACAATGCTCTGGGTTAAACAGTAGTAGTGTTATCCCATTTTATAATGGAGAAACTGGAATTCAGAGACAAAATGGCTCACCCAAGGTCACAGAGTCTAGAGGTGAATCCAGTTGGGGTTTCCTCCTCTCAATCCACTGCTCCTGTTCAACCATGCTTCAATTTAGAGACTTACATGTTTGCTGCTTTTGTCAAATGCATTGACCTTGAATCTGCCTTTGAGGGTGGTGGAGAACTGAATCATACCCATTTCCTGTTACTCTGTAGCTGGTATATGCCGCTCTACTACCACTAATTTTCTATGATACTTTGGACAAATGATATCCCCTTTCTCTGACTCAGTTTCCTTTTCTCAAAGATGAGCAAATCAGATTAGATGTTCTTAAGTCCTTCTCAGCTTTAAAACTCTATATATGAGTCTGTGACTTCATGATCTAGGGCCAGTTTCAGTTTCCTATTTCTAAAACCTCCATGAAATCAATCTTATGTGAAGATTAATAAGCTTCATGAGAAGTAAGGTCTGGAAATGGAATGGTTTCTCTGTAGAATTTACACATTCAAAGCCATGGACACATTTGAAATGCAGGCCTAAAAGGTGAACAATGTCCCCTGTCAGTCTGGCAAATGAAATAATCTGCTCGTTTTCCCTTCCAGCCTGAGATGCAGGACATCAGAAAGATCAAGAAATTAAAAACAAATAAATGGTTTTTACATTTAACAAAGGCCAGAAAGGTTACCCAAGCTGGGTTTTTTTTTTAAAAAGCAGAATTTGTGGTTTTACCAGCAAGAGGCTGAAATGTCTGCTCCTGTTAAAAGCTAACATCCTAGCCTGGTGACTCAGCAAGTCATCTTTGCTGCTGCCTGGATGCCTTGCTCACTGGGGCTTTAGGAAACTGAAGACTTATTATTTCTCCCATGCTCAAAGTAAGCCCTAGGGGCCCATGCTGAGATAGTTTCAAATCTTCCTTTCTCTTTTTATTATGCCTTGGAAAAGAAGAAATAAAAAAAAGAGAGAGCAAGGAAAAAAGGGAGACATCAAGCAAGGTATGATACAAGGAAGCCCTTCCTAGCAGAACCAGTTAATTCTAGCAGGAAACTGTACTGAACAAGGTGAGTTTGAGACAGCCACTGTTGCAAGGTTCTTAGATATACCACACTTGGAGCCATAACAAACTTTACACGTCAAACTATCACTCTCTGGCTCTCTGTTGTTAATGATTAGAGGAGATGCCCTCAAATCTTGTCTAAAACCCAGAGGGTGCCACATACTCTTGCTATCTCCCCAGGAATCTGTGTGCTGAGGTACAAACCTCAGCTAGTGGCTGAGAGAGGGACACACCCCACTCTGAAGAACAGAATTGATTCATCCTGGGCCTCAAAGGAGGGGGGAAAAAAGCTCAGATCAGATTAAAGGAAGAATGACCTTTTGGCAATAACTAAATGGAATTCCACTTCTCCTTTACAAAAACATTTTGGACAGTGATTTAATCTGCAGTCTGTGGTTTTGTTTTTCATCTTTCAAAAATATTTTGATAAATGTATTTCAAGATAATTGGTTTCTTTTGCAATCCAATGTATTTTATTTTATGCACTTGAAAACATTATTCTGAAAAGGAGTCCAAAGAGTACCAAAGGGGTCCCTGACCCCAAACATTAAAAAAACCCTTATCTTCCATTTTAGAATGGCTATGAGGTATGGGTTCCAAGGTAGGGAGGGCTAAGTGATTGGGACTAAGTGACTTGCCCAGGGTCACACAGCCAGGAAATATCTGAGGCCGGATTTGAAATCAGTCCTCCTGACTCCAGGCCTGACTCTTTGCTCACTGAGCCAGGTATCTGCCCTCACCCCAAAAATTTTAACAATCCTTGATTTAGGATCATAGATCTGAAGCGCAAAGGGACTCTTAAGGTTAGATAGTCCAAACACCTTATTTTTGAGAGCAGAAAACTCAGTCACGGACAGGGGAAAGTCTTGGTCCAAGTTCATCCAGGACCATCATAGGACCACAGATATAGGATGAATGAGACCTCTGGAAACTGAGTCTCAGGAAAGTGACTGGCAGAGCTGGCCTGCCTCAAAAGCTTTCCCCTTCTACCACTTCTTCCATGGCATTTTGATAAGACATTGACAACCTTCAATTCAGTAGTTCTTCAGCTTCCTTTGCATGCATTTTAGAGTTGTTCTTTTTTGTTTTTTGGTCAAGGAACAGAATCCAATTTGAAACCCAATTTAATAATCTCTACAACCTTTTTATGCACAAGATCACATTTGAGATCACAGACAGAACCAGAAGGAATCTTCTAGATCATTTTCATCATGTTCTCCATTTGGACCAGAATTAGCACTTCACTATCAGTAAGAGCAAATTGTTGTTTTATCTTCCCTCTGTAAATAACCAACTTTCTAATCCTAATCCTTAATTCTGCTTTCCATCACAAGCACCTGGACTTTGACCAAAGCTTGGCCCCTGCCTAGAATGCTCTTTATCTTCACCTCTATTTCTTGGAATCCCTAGCTCCCAATAAGACTCATTTTAAGCACCTCATCCTCATCCCTTCCATTCCTTTCCCATACTCCTAAATTACTCTGTATTTACTTTGTTTAGGAAATGGGGGGCTGGCACGTGCATAGAGTGAGATTGTTCACCTAAGAAAGGCTGGGTGCAGGTCCTCTTTCAGAGAGAGTTGTGGTTATGTGTGAGTGAAGTGCCTTGGGGAAAAAGAACTGAGAGTTCTCAGAAGAATTGCTAAGTATTAGCAACCACATGGAAAAATGCTCCAAGTCACTAATGATCAGTGCAACTCCAATCAACCCAGAAATTTTACCTTACATACTGAAAATTGGCAAAGATGACAAAAGATGAGAATAATATTGGAGGCAGTTGTGGGAAGATAGGCAAACTAGTGCATTGTTAGTGGAGTTGTGAACCAGTACAACTATTTTGGAACACAATTTGCAATTATATGCAAATAAAGTGACTAAAATGTCCATTTCTGATACAGTGACTTCACTACTAAGATTATACTCCAAAGAGGATGAGAAAGTCCCCATTTACACCAAAATTTTTATAGCAGCAAGTTTGTAGCAAATAATTGGAAACAAAGCAAATGCCCATTGATTGGAGACTGGCTAAACCAATTGTGGTACATAATATAATGGAATATTACTGTGCTTTAAGAAATGACGAATGTGATGAATACAGAGAAGTATGGAAATACCAACAGGAACTGACAAAGAATTGTAAGTTGTAAACACAACCAAGAAAACAATACAAACAACCACAACAATGAAAATAGAAATAACAATCACAAAAAAACTCAAAAGTGAATGCTATAATGTTATAGAAAATAGGCACAGTTTATTATAAGCACAGAAGAGAGGTGAGGAAATATTTTGCCCTATATCTTTTGGACATGAGAAGTCAACAAGGTGGTGCAGTGCCCATATTGTCTCTTTTTGATGTATTGATCAATTTTTCTGATTTCTCCCCTCTTTTCCTTTTTATACTCTCTTTTTTAACCCTTATCTTCTCTCTTGGAATGAATATTGTGTATGGGTTTCAAGGCAGAAGAGCAGTAAGGGCTAGGCAAGGGGGGTTAAGTGACTTGCCCAGGTCACACAACTAGTTAGTATCTGAGGTCAAATTTGAACCCAGGACCTCCAGTCTCTGAGACTGGCTCTCGGTCCACTGACCAACCTACCTGCCCCCTTTTTTTGCTAATTAAAAAATATTTGTTATATGTGATGGCTCTGTGGAAATTTAATACTAGCCCATATCCCTTTCTTTAGCAGCCCAATACAATCTTTGGATTTTAAAGGGAAAAAGTTTAATCTTAAGACTGAAGCTACTACTTGCTTCTTCACCTACTCTGTTGTTGGATAAAAGAGGAGACAAAGCCCTTTGCTTTCTGTAAATGAGCCTCTTAAGATAGTGAGGTAGAGAAGAGTAGACATGTACACTGTATAGTTATTCTAAAGGTCTCCTGATTCTGGCATCTGGAAGAACTGCCTCTTGTCCAGAGTGATTGTGACCTCCTGTTCAGAGAGGCTTGGGAAAGGGACCTCACAATGAGCATAAACTGAAGTACTAGGAAGAAGTTGGGGCCTTTTTCATGGGAATCCAGAATGGGTAGGTATGTATCAGCCTGGCTCTTGGAAGGAAAGGAAAGGCAGTTGGCCATACATGGCTACTGCCTTTTAATTCGGCCCACTTTTTATTATTTAATGAATAATTGTAAATTAAGATATAGTCTCTAGAGAATTTTAATCATAACAACTCTTTAAGAAGGGAAAGGATAGTAAGAGAAATTATGGGAATGGTAAAAAAAAAAAGATATGAAATAATTTTATTTTTTTAGCTCTTAGCTTCAGTCTTACTGTCATTTCTACAAGTGGGAAGGGTTAGGGAATTGGGATTAAGTGACTTGTCCAGGGTCACACAGCTAACAAGTGTCTGAGCACGGATTTGAACTCGGTTCCTCCCCATGTCCCAATAAACACTTACTTTAAAAAAACCAAAATTCTTTGCAGAGATTTTTGGAGCCTGTATATAGACATTCTCTAACTGAGTCTGGTTGTGAATGGCAGTGTCTTTAATTGGTTCAATAGCTAGAACTTGGGACACCTTCAAAAGAGCAGAGTTCAGCTATTGTCAAATGCTCTCTCTTGGATCTCGCCTCTTGGTTTTGACTCTTTTGCTGACCAGCGTCGGGTGAGAGTCAGTGTTATAAGGCGAGGCCTTAAACCTCCTCACTCTGAGACCGACCCACAGCCCCATAAAAACACTCAATTTGTCCTTTTATTTTAAGTGAAAGTTTGGGAGGCTGCGATCTTTCAAGCTGTAGAAGGTCAGGAAAAGGAGGAATGTGGGAGTCCAAAAATCAAATCCGTGCCAGCTTTTGTAGCCAGCTCAGCAGTGATGCTGGAATAAGCAAGTGACCTTCAGACCTAGGCCAGAGGTGGCTGAGCCTAGGACCCATCCAGCAGCAGTGCCTCATTTGAACATGAACCTGGTGGGACCAATACAATGTACAAACTGTGCCAAGTCTTGGGAAGGAGCCCCTGCACTCCCACATTTCTCTTCTTTCTATATCTTTGAAATATGGAAAATAAGGGTTTAAATTTTAAAAAAAAGCTTTTTCAAAAGAGGAAGGAAACTAACATTTAGTAAACACCTACTATGTGCCCAGCACTGGGCTAAGTACTTTATAAATATTATCTCATTTAATACTGTGAGAAGCAAAATTAACATATAATATCTCCAAGTATTATATTTAATAAAATTTATTAATAATTAAAATAAGTAGTATTTAAAGTATTTATTATTTACAAAATATTTAAGTATTTATTATTAAAGTATTTAAGCTAGAGTAAAAAGGGTTCTAACCAAGCCTCAGTCAGAGAGAGAGAGAGTGCAAGGGCGGAGCTTCCAGCAAACTTATAAACTTTGCATGAAGATGCTATGCACACAAAGGGAAAGGGATTCTGGGTAATGAAAAATTATTCTGGGAGATGGAGCCCAAGGGTTCAAGATTTTCTAATTACACAATACAACAACCCTGGAAAGTAGGTGCTATTATTATTCTCATTTTACAGTTGAGGAAATTGCAATAAGGAGAGGTTAAGTGACTTGCCCAGGATCACAAAACTAACCAGGTTATGGGGTAGTATTTGAACTGAGGTCTTATTAACTTCAGGCTCATTGAGCCACCAGTTGCCTCTGCTACCTATGTATCAGGCTAATAGGTAAGGATTCAAGAAGGTGAACCATTTAGCTACAACTTGGTTTCATCTTTGGGTTTCATTTTTAGAGACAAAGTCAAGGTTGATGCAATTTCATTCTTCCAGTATTCCATCAACTTGTCAGTCACGGGATGAGGATCTCATATTGCCATGTTTGTGTAGGTATTCAAAGAGGAAAAGCACCTCTGCTGGGAAAACTCACCAAGTCCTTTTCTGAGCTACTTTCTTCCTTTGGTGTCCACCTGGCACTCAACTCTCACCTTTGGCTCCAAGAAGATGCAGCGTGCCATATCTTGGCAGATGGGCTAAACCAGGGTCAGGATCACTTCCTGCATTTCTCCCCTCTGAATGGACCAATGAGAACAATTTGTTCCAACAGCCATAAAAGTAACTCAAGCAGGTACTGTGAGGCTCTTTGAAGTTGGTCGGCCATTGAAGATGTGAAGGTCACCATCAACATCCCAGGCCATTGCCAGGCATCCTGACTTCTGTCTTGCCAGTGGACTTGGATGACTCTGGAAGAGATAGTGAGGCCAGTGACTCTGAGAAACTTTGGCTCACTTAAATCCAATTCATGAACAAGTCAAGATATAACCTGGCTATGTTCTTTGGTCCTCTTCCAAAACCAAGGACAAACAAGAAGTTTGTGTTTCTACGCAATCTAAAAATGATGGAACTCTTAGGATTCTCTGTCACTGCCGGCATCACAAGAGGAATGGAAAGTAGCCGTGTGGAACTGAGGACCCTTTTGTATTTTTTGTTTGTTGTATACAAAGTATTCATCACCAGGCAGCCAGTGTCCTGGGTATGAGCCTCTGTGCACTTAGCTAGGCTGGCCTTGGAAAATAGCCATAGGCTGTGGCCAGGGACAAGACTGGAAGCCTTTCCAGCTCCTTAGAACCTGCCAGAGCTCATGCAACAGAGCCATAGCCTTTGAGTCAGTAACACAGAGAAGATGAATAGGGGAACAAATAGAAGTGATTTTTCAGTGGAGTAGACTATGGGTCACCTGGGCAGAAAGAGGAAGTTGATGAGGAGTTCAGGAAAGAGATTACAAGCCTGGCACAGGCATATAATATAGTAATTACAAGGGTCTTCAATTATCCATACATCTGTTGGAGCTCTGTTTCTGCCAAAAGCATAGCAGCTAATAACTCTGCCTTGCCTTAATGAGAATTTCATTGTGACTGGGGGCTGGTGAATATGTTCAGTATCCTTGGCTAATGTAGTCTCCACACAGAAGAGGCTGCTTCTAGAAAGGCATCGTGATAAACACAGTAAGGCTCTGCTAGTAATCAAGAATAGGAGCTGGGTTTTTTCTGCTAACCACATGAAGCAGAGATGAACTATTGATTGCCTGTGTTCCACTGGGTTTTGGGGAGCCCCAAGTTTGCCCCCATCCCTTGGGAACTTACTTTAAGGGAAGCCCCAGAGGGACCTTGTTTCAGACTGAAAAATAGACCTTAAAGTATGCAGAGATCCCAGTTTAGGTGGGACTAGTAGATATAATCAAATGTTATGTACCTTTTTGTCTTAGAGCCTCTCCCATGGTATCAGAGACCTCTTCCAGGTAGCCCTACCCTTGGCTGGACTCTTCCTTTTGTATTCATTGAAAAGCATCATCCTCTGCCTGATATTCCAGCCCTGGTCTCCTCATTTCCTTGTGGCCATTGTAAAGCCAATCAATCATACCTCCCTCTCTTTAGCTCCCCAAAAGGTATATAAGATCCCCATGTTCTATTGTTCTTTGGGGAATCATCTTTGATGGTCATTCTCTCAGAGAAACTGTCCCCAGAGCCCCCAGAGTTTTTCACTGTGCAATATTTAGGGCTGGGCTCTGTGTGGCGGTCGAATATGAAGGACTTGTCTTTCTCCCTGATTAAAGATTCGGTTTTATGACTACTTTAGTGGTTCTGTGTTTTGCCAAGTTGACATCTGCATCCCAAGAACTGGAGTGTACCAACAGCCAAATGAAGTCCGGCCTTCTTCTTGCCTGGGTGTTGTTTAGTGAGGAGGCAAGAACTGCTAAAACTTTTCTGTGGAGAGAAAAGCTTCTTGGACCTGTTTCCTTTTTGGAGTCACCACCAAGTGTCCTCTGCTATTGCTTTTGTCTCTATTGCATGCTTTATCGCCTCTTTTAGTTTGAACCCAGGCAGGAATGACTTTGTGAGCTTCAAATGATCAGAGAGATGAACCCCCAAGTGAGTGGGAGCCAGAATCTATGCCCAGTTTTGTGGCCAGCTAGCCTAATAGTTTTGCCGCAAGGGAAGAATTTTAGGACTCAACCCAGCACCAAGGCTCTAAGGAATAACCTGAGGGACCTAGTCTAGCAGTAGCTAGGATAAGGACTCATCCAGAGGCTATGCTGCATTTAGAAGCGAATTTGACATGAGGAAACTGCTTTAAGTTTGAATCCACTCTCCCCAGCAATGGAGGCATTCAGGGGGACGGTGTGCCTCCAGGTATTTGAGGAAAATAATTGTATCTCTTTTCTTACTATAGTAAATATCTCTTTGTAAAAATTAACTGAAGTTAGGTGGTTAAAGTAGAATCAGGGGACCAATTAGTTGTTGTTCATTCCTGTCAGATTTTGTGACCCTGTAGACCAGTCAGTGATGGGCAAACTACTGCCTGTGGGCCAGATGTGGCCCCCTGACATGTTCTATCTGACCACAGGACATTATTCCTAATCTGACTAATACAATGAGTAGGATACAATATAATACAACTTCGAAAGAGCTTCCTTAGAAACAGACTGACAGAGGAGCATTTCCTTTCCTTTGGCCCCCTCTTTAAAAAGTTTGCCCATCACTGCTGTAGACCACAGCACACCAACCAAACTGTCCATAGGGTTTTCTTGGCAGGTATTGGAGTGGTTGGCCATTTTTCTTCTCCAGTGGATCAGCTTTTGTCAGAACTTTCTGCTATGACCTGTCCACCCTGCATAGTGTAGCCCATAGTTTCATTGTGCTGGTTATGCTCCTTCACAAAACAAGGCAGTGATCTCGGAGAGGGAGGGGGCCGATAGCCATGGTTAAAAATGAGGGTAACACAGCGGAATGTGTACGTGAGCAAACAGCATTAGAGAAAGCCAGCCTTGTTCTGGAAGAGTGAATCCAGGGTCCCTAATCCTTCCAAAGCATCTGAGTCTCACTAACTAGGAGGAATTGCTAGCTGGCTGGAAATGATGGGAAAATAACAGCTCCTTCCTAGAGGAGAAGCAATCTGGGCAGATATCGGAGATTTTAAAGCATTCACAAGGATGAGGAAGATCCCATGGACTCAAATTCTACAATGGGAGTCAGCCTAGAAACTCTCAAGAATGAAATTCTGAACACACAAAGGGAAACAGTTTCTATGAGGATGAAAAGTGGAGGACAAGGAAGTATCTGAAGAGAACAATGAATGTACGGAGCATGAACGATCTAGATTAAAAAGGAAAATGGACACAATGGATGAATACCAAAAATGTGGCATAATCCTGTAAGAATAGTGATGGGGTGTTAAGAGATAGAAGTGGGTAAGGAAATCTGAGTGTAACATTCCATGTTGGTGTGGAATCTGAGGGGATCTAGTCCTCCTTCATTCCCCTCTCTTTAGGGAAGATGGGCTACAGTAACAGTAGCCTCTAGGAGCAGCACTGAGGACCTCAGCAGTGCCAAGGCTTCTAATAGCCCATTCTTCCAAGGGTCAGGGAGGGAGGGAAAAAGCATTGATACAGCACCTATTATGTGTCAGGTACTGTGCTGAGCACTTTACAAATATTATCTCATTTGATCCTCACAGTATATAAAAATGATTATTTTCCCCTTTTATAATTAAGGAAACTGAGGCAGAAAGATTAAATGACTTGCCCAAGGTCCCATAGCTAACTAATAAGGGTCATTTGCATAACTGAATTGAGGCAGCAATGGATAGAGCACTAAGTTTGGAATCGGGAAGATGTCTTCAAGAAATCAAATCCAGGGGGCAGCTGGGTGGCTCAGTGGATTGAGAGCTAGAGACAGGAGGTCCTGGGTTCAAATTTGACCTTAGACACTTCCTAGCTGTGTGACCCTGGGCAAGTCACTTAACCCCCATTGCCTAGCCCTTACCACTTTTCTGCTTGGAGGCAATACTCAGTATGTGGCATAATCCTGTAAGAATAGTGATGGGGTGTTAAGAGATAGAAGTGGGTAAGGAAATCTGAGTACTCAGTATTGACTCCAAGAGGGAAGGGTTTAAAAAAAAAAGAGAGAGAAATCAAATCCAGCCTCAGACACTTACAGACTGTTGTGTGACCCTCAGCAAGTCACTTAATCCTATCTGCCTCAGTTTCTTATTTATAAAATGAACCAGAGAAGGAAATGGCAAACCATTCCAGTATCTTTGCCATGAAAACCCAGAGTCTGGCGTAACTGGAGACTACAGAAGAACAACAAAAATAACCGAACTGTGACTTGATAGCCTGCCAGGAAACCTCCCAGTTCCAAACTGGAAAGTGCTAGTATAGACAATCTATGAATTCCCAAACTAGATAGTGCTAGTATAGACAATCTATGAATTCTATGAATTCCAAAAAACCCCTCAGGGCCATCCCTCCTGCTCACTCTAATCTCAAGATAAACATGCCCCCAAACAAAAGACAAACTCATTTGTAGGAAGAGAATCCGGCTTCCAAACTACCGGGGACAGTGGGGAAGAGCAAAAAAGAGAACATGGAGGGGGGGTTTTCATCTCCACTAAAAGGAGAAAGATCAAAGTAGGTATCAGATCCCTGCTAGAGGTTGATAGGACAATGATAACTAAGGATAAAGAAAAAGCAGGCTTGCTTTGTTCTTACTATACTTCTGTCACAGAGAATGACCTTTGGGTGGGAAGGACAAAATAAAAATGGTCAAAGGGAGTCAATACCCGAGATAAGTAGGGAGATAATAAGATCCCCTTAATGAATTCAAGCCTCCTGGTCCAGAGGAGCTGTGACCTTGGGTACTGAAAGAATACTGGCGGCTGGGATTTTTGAGCCACTAACAGTGGATGCTGGAGAATGGCAGGAGAACTGAAGGATCAAAGAAGGATAAATGTTTTCCCAGTTAAAAAAGGGGGAAAAGGAAGAGGAATGTCTGCAAAGTCCAGCTCAGCCGCCTTGACTTCAATTCCTTGCCAAATTCTAAAATGGATTATGAAAGAGATGGTTAGAGGCTCCACTGAAAAGGAAGTAGTTATCAGAAGAGCCTGCTAAGCTTCATCAAGTACAAGTCATGCCAGGCTAAGCTTACTATTACTTACTTACATTTTTGATAGCGTTACCGGAGTGATAGAGCATTTTTCTTTTTTGCTAAAGATATATTTTATGATACCTGAATAACCCAGTGGAATTGCTTGTCAGCTCTGGGAGGGGGGAGGAAAGAACAGGGGGCGGAATCATGAACCATATAACCACGGGAAAAAAAAATTCTAAATAAATAAATAAACAAAATAGAAAAGATAATTAAAAGTTAATAAATTTAAAAATGATATTTTATTTTATTTTTTCTCTTTTCGAAATGGGTCTCTCTATCTTGTCCAGGCTGGAAATATGGAGGGAGTCAGGCTGTTCGTTCTGGCTGGCTGGGATTTTCAAACCTCTCCTCTCCTCCCTTCTCTTCTCCGTCAGTCTGCTTAGAAAGCATTTGATAAAGTATCTCATGCCATCTTTGTGGGCTCCATGGCCAAATATGGACTGCATACAAGTAGATGGCCTTGAAACTGTTTGAATCATCAGACAGACCCAAGTAGCACTTGTTAATCGTTAAATGTCCACTTGGCAGGAGGTCTCCAGGAAAGCACCCCACGGTAACGGGCTTTGCCCTATGCTGTTTTCACAGTTTTGTCAATGACCTGGAGAAAGGCATAAGTCAAACCCTTTTCAGATCTGCAGATGATACAAAGCTGGGAAGGATTGCTAGAGACTAAGAAGATAACCAGGATCCCGAAAGATCTTCACGAGCTAGAACACTGGACAGAATCCAATAAGATGAGATTTAAAAGCCCTAAATGTAAAGTCTCCCAGTTGGGTTCAAAAAAGCCAGACTTCCATGGTAAGAAGGATGGAAATGTGGGTTTGGAACCCCAGAGCCTGGGGGCAAATCCTTGTTCTACCATTTGGATCTTGGACAAAATATTCCAGCACTCTGGGCTACAGAACTGTCATCTGTACAGTTAGTGTGGAGATAACATTGGAGAGCCCTTCTAGTGATCATAAAGACAGGCTGGAGGAGGCACCGTTAGATAACAGCTTTTCTGAAAAAGATCCCGAGGGTTTAATACATGGCAAGCTGAGTCAACAGTGTGATATGGCAGCTCCTAAAGCTAGTGCCATTCGGGGCTTTATTAAGCGAGGCAGCACTTGCAGGAATAAGGAGGTGAGCGGATCCCTCTGCTCTGGACTGACCTGACTGTACCGGACTACTACATTTCATTGTGGGCACTCTGAGCCAGAGAGCCCCGGAAGAGGGCAACCTCAGGGTGGAGGGTCTCAAATCCCTGCCATATGTGCACACAGCTCAAGCCCTGGACATTTTTAGCCTGGAGAGGACTTGGGGCAGGCTGGGGCATGACAGGTGCCTTCAAGTATTTGGCCAATTGTCAGATGGTAGAAAGATTAGACTTGCTCTGCTTGGACCCAGAGGGCAGAGCCAGGAGCTCTCCAGTGGAAGATACTCAGGCAAAATTAGGTTGGAGGTAGGGAAAACCTTCCTGATCATTTTGTTATTATTCAATCCTTTTCAGTCATGTCTGACTCTTCATGTCCCCGTTGGGGATTTTCTTGGCAAAAATACTAGTATCATTTGTCATTCCTTCTCCAGCTCATTTGACAGAAGAAGAAGCTGAGGCAAACAGGGGGAAATGACTTGCTAAGGATCCCACAACTGGAGTTTCTGAGACCTGGTTTGAACTCAGAAAGATGAACCTTTCTGACTCTGCACTTTAACCACTTGCCCTCCAGAGAATCAGAGCCCTCCATAAGTAGAATAGACTGCCTGGGGAGGGAGTGTGTTCCCCAGTCCCTTTGGAGGTTTTCAAGCAAAGATTGCCAATGCTTGGGTTTGTTGTAGAAAAGGCTCTTGTTACATGTAAGACTAGAGATTCTCAAGAGTCCCTAAAATACAGTACTTCATCTCCTGCCTCTCTGGTCTTGCAATGTCTATCTCCCACACCTGGAATGTACTCCCTCTTTACCCAGGCCCCAGAGAATCTCTGTCTGCTTTGAAGATGCAGCTCAAGTATTATCTTCTACATAAAGTCTTTTCTGCCTTCCTTCCTTCCTTCCTTCCTTCCTTCCTTCCTTCCTTCCTTCCTTCCTTCCTTCCTTCCTTCCTTCCTTCCTTTCT
>NC_058132.1:43527973-43538336 GCF_016433145.1 Gracilinanus agilis
CTTTCCTTCATTCTTTTCCTTTCTTTCTCTTCCTTGTATTTAACTACTTAGTATATATTTATATTTATTCATATCAGACATGCTGTATATAGTTTACATGTACTTATTATTTCTCATCATTGTAAGCAAGGATTATTTTGTTTCATATTTCTCATCATGGTGCATTGCTGGCACACAGTAGGGGGTTTAATAGATACTTATTGATTGACTGAATCCTGAATCTAACACTCAGAATCTATAATTCTATGTCCCAGGGTGACCTCCAAGCTGTGATGAGGCATCAGAATAGGACTTTTCTTCTGACACAATAGGAATATTACTTTACTTGTTGAAGCCATGGCTTATTTGGCCATTCTCCAATTTTTTGTTTCCAACCTTTTGCTGTAGCCAATAAAGCTGCCACGAACGTGTTTGTACCAATTCATCTTCTAAGAGGCAGCTCTTAAATGAAGTTTTCCCTGACTAAATCCAGGCCACATAGATTCCTCTCTAAGCTCCTATTGTACTCAGTCACTGCTATACAGTTAGCAATTAATTGTTCTTCTGATTGTTTCCTGTGTTAATCTTATGCCCTTAACTAGATTATATATTACTTAGGCAGAGGAGCCTCTCTTATATTTCTTTCAGCTCTCTAACATCTTCCCCTCCTCCCCCTAAGGAGTTGGCTGGGGATATTACCATCAATCAATAAAAATTAGAATTCTAAGAGCTTAGCACTAAGATCCAGGGAAATTCAACAACATTATGGCATGGCTTAGGGGTGACCCTGGATGATTGAAGGCTGTGCCAGCACTCTGAATGTTGGCTCTGGCATGTTGGTGCTACCCAAGCTTTGAGGATGAGCTCGGGCATCTATTATCCAAGGACTGTTGTTCAGTGTGTCCGACTCTTTGTGACCCCTCATTTGGGGTTTTCTTGGGAAGATCATGGAGTAGTTTGCCATTTTCTTATCTGGCTCATTTTACAAAGGAGGAAACTGAGGCCAACAAGGTCACAACTAGTGTTTGAGGCAAGATTTGAACTCGGGAAGATTCATCTTCCTGACATTAGGTCCAGTACTCTAAATTCTGTACCCCTTAATTACCCAACCCAGGACTGGCCTCAATAAGTTCATAGAGCTTTATCACCAGAGGGTTGGCTCTGGTGATAGTAGCCACTACTCATCAGGGTTGGGGTTTTTAGCCTTTTCATGTGTGTGATGGACCCCTTGAACAGTCAGGTGAAGAGTATAGACTTCTCAGAATTATGTTCTTAAGTGTACAAAATGAAATACATATGAATTTTTTTATTACAAAGGAAATTACAGTTAACAAAATTTATGTGTTTTTAAAAACCAAGTTTGTCTATGCCCAAAGGGCTTTAAAAGACTGCTTGCCCTTTGATCCAGCTGTACCACTGCTGGGTTTGTACCCCAAAGAGATAAAAAGAAAGGACTTACACAAAAATAATTATAGCTGCGCTCTTTGTTGTGGCAAAAAATTGGAAAATGAGGGGATGCCCTACAACTGGGGAATGGCTGAACAAATTGTGGTATCTGTTGGTGATGGAATACTATTGTGCTGAAAGGAATAATGAACTGGAGGAATTCCATGTGAACTGGAAAGACCTCCAGGAAGTGATGCAGATTGAAAAGAACAGAACCAGGAGAACATTGTACACAGAGATTGATACACTGTGGTACGATAAAATGTAATGTATTTCTCTACTAGCAGCAATGCAATGACCCAGGACAATTCTGAGGGACTTATGGTAAAGACGCTACCCACATTTAGAGGAAGAACTGCAGGAGTGGAAACACAGAAGAAAAACAACTGTTTGATCACATGGGTCGATGGGGATATGATTGGGGATGTAGACTCTAAGCAATAACCCTAGTGCAAATTTTAATAATATGGAAATAGGTTCTGAACAAAGATACATGTAAAACCCCGGGGGAATTGCTCATTGACTATGGGAGGGGGAAGGGAGGAGGTGAGGGAAAGGACATGAATCATGTAACTATGGAAAAATATTCTAAATTAATTAAATAAGCAAACCAAAACAAATAAACAAACAAATAAATAAAGGAACCCCCCCCCCCAAGTTCGTAGGTCCTACATTAAGGACTCCTTATTCTAAGGTATAGTATCCTACATGATAGAGTGTAGTGGGGAGTCCAGGGGTATGCTGGAACCACTTCTGATTGACTCAGGAGAGCTAATTGTTTAATTTTCATTGTGAATTTTTACATCTGTCAAAAGTTACATTGATTTATTGTTTTATTGATGGTATAGACTTAAGAAAGTGATGGATAAAATGTTTATAAAGCAAATTAAACTTAAAAGTAGATAGAGAGGGGGCAGCTGGGTAGCTCAGTGGATTGAGAGCCAGACCTAGAGACGGGAGGTCCTAGGTTCAAATCTGGCCTCAGACACTTCCCAGCTGTGTGACCCTGGGCAAGTCACTTGACCCCCATTGCCTACCCTTACCACTCTTCTGCCTTGGAGCCAATACACAGTATTGACTCCAAGATGGAAGGTAAGGGTTTTAAAAAAAAAAAAAAAAGTAGATAGAGAGTCAGGCCTAGAGACAGGAAGAAATGTCTGAGGCCACATTTGAACCTGGGACCTCCATCAAAGAAATATAATAACAATAAAGACAGGACAAGTTGGAATCAATTATGTTCTTCTAAAAATCCACTTTCAACATCAGCATGCCACCAGGATAGACACACCAATGATCCAATTATTGATCATTGCAATATTTTCATAAATAATATTTGTGCAAAAACTAGATCCCCCTATTGGGCTTGTTAACATTACATTTTAGAGTTCTTGGCTATATTCAATGGCATGAACCTGCTGTTTGGAGGTCTAATAACACAAGCTAAAACTACCCTATAGCTTACTTATTGTTCAATATATCCACAGGTAGGAAAGTAGCATGGGGGGCAGCTAGGTGGCCCAGTAATTAAAGTGTAGGGTCTGGAGTCAGGAAGACCAGAGTTCAAATGTGACCTCAGATGTTTACTAGCTGTGTGATGCTGAGCAAGTCACTCTTCACCCTGTTTGCCTCAGTTTCCTCATCTGTAAAATGACCTGGAGAACGAAATGACAAACCATGTCAGTATCTTTGCCAAGAAAATCCCAAATGGGGTCATGAAAAGTCAGATATATTGAAAAACAGCTAAATAATAAAAACCACTATGATCCCCGTTTGCCTCAGTTTCCTCATCTGTAAAATGAGCTGGAGAAGGAAATGGCAAACTATTTCAGTATCTTTGCCAAGAAAACCCCAAATGGGATCAGAAAAAGAGTTGGACGTGACTGAAAATGACTGAGTAACAATAACGGGGTAGCAATAGGGGAAAGAACATTGAATTTGGGGTCAGAGAACCTGATTAAAGGAGTGGAAGGGAAGAGAATGAGCACTGATTAAGCACCTACCAGGTGCCAGGAACTGTGATTTAAAATATCCTCTCATTTGATCTTATTTGATTCTCCCTACGACCCTCAGTGATGCAGATGCTCTTTCAAGCCCTGACTGCCATTTGCTAGTTCTGGAGCTTGGTCAATTCACTTAGCCTCTCCAGAAGATTCAGTTTTTCCATCTGTAAGTTGGGGATAATAATTTCCGCAAGAGCTACAAATTCCTTTTTCTCTTTTACTCCCCTTTCCTAGGAGTGTGTCCGCATTAGAATGACCCAGTGCCATCCCCCAACTTTTTTCCTAAATGTCTCAGGAAGTGATCTTGGGTAATTTGAATAACCTGACCTGGGGGGAAAACAAGTCCAAGGAAGGACAATTTGGTAGAGAGGATGGGGATCATTCCTCAGAACTCCAACTTCCAGCTAGCAGATCTCACCCAAGGGAAAGTCAGACTCAGACTAGAGAAGGTCAGACTAGAGAAGGAAGACCAATGAATGGTTATGAGTCACTCTGAGCCTACTTGAGGGGTTGGGACATGGAAACTTCCTTGGGTGAAGTCTGAGGCTGTGTGGAAAGTGAGCCAGAGAAGGACTAAGAATAATTGAGGTCTGTGTTTTTGACTTGTAAATACATGCAAGGTTTCCTCCCCAATGGACTTGTGTTTAGACCACTGGTCTTTGGGGGCAAGGTAATTAGTGCCATCTGCTGGAAGATGGGGCGAATGGTAGGACTATGGAGGACAATGAAGGGATCCCACAAACATACTATACCATCTGTGGGGAGCTGAGGAGAGTTGCAGGGAGCAAGGACCGTGGAAGGCAGGAGATGGAACTTGGGGACGATCACCACCTGCTAGGTGAGAAAATCTACATTAGAACTATGGAGGATGGTGATAAGGGGGACATCTGCCAAGAGCAGTAGGAGCTGAGAATGTCAGGCAATCATCAATATTACCGAGAGAAGTCCCAGATAGGACCACTTCAGTGGAAGAACAAACCCTGCACTGAGCAGTAATATAAATCATGGAAATTATACAAGTGTTTAGGGAGAGGGTTGCTCACTTAGGGTGCGAGTAGAGAGACAGTATTTTCAATGACTTTATAAATTCTGTGTGTATTACCTTATAAATAAAGCTTGTTCACATTATAAGCCTTGTGAGTCTTAGTGCTTATAAGGGGAATTGGTGATTTCCTTTGAATTTGGTGTCCTATTTTTTTATCCGGTTTCTGCTCTTTTTAGTTTATTTTAAAATGTATTTATTTATTTAATTTAGAATATTTTTCCATGGTTATATGATTCATGTTCTTTCCCTCTCCTTCTTCCTCCTCCCTCCTGGAGCCAACAAGCAATTCCACTGGGTTTTTTATATATCATTGTTCAAAAGAATTTGGTGTCATATTGAAGTTCCTCCACAAGTTTTCCAAAGTGTACCCAGGCCCTTCATATCAGGAAAGAGCTTCTGATAAAAAGCTTACATAATGAAGGGGTCACTTAGATTTTTTTTGGCCATCATTTAGTCTTTACTTGTGCTTCTATTATTCTCACTCTTTTTTTTTTCTTTTGCAATAATACAATAATATAAGCTTGCATTAATACTGATAGACAGATCAAATTTAGCACCTTGGTGTCTAAAAAGGGGACAGGATGTTGGATTTGGATTTTGTAGACTTAGGTTCAAATATTGACCCTGAGACTTAATAGATATGTAAACTTACCCTCTTTGAACCTCAGAATTAGAGTCAATAATACCAAATCCTTCTACCTTATAAGGTTATTTGTAAGGAAAATGCTCATTCCCTCTTAAAATTACTTCATATTACTTTTTAGAAAGAGAGGCAGAATCATAGACAGAAAGATGGTCTTGGAGCCAGGAAGACCTAGATTCAAGTTCATTCAAGTTCATTCCTCTAGGACCAGGTTGGCATGAGTCCTGGTAGGGGGCTGATCCCTTCCCCATCTCCATAGACGCCTGAGGACATTTTTCATATGACCCTCTCCTCTGCCCATCAACCCATTGGGAGCACTTCTTCCCTCCCCTGTCTGGGGTAAGGAGGGGATGTTCATATGTGATGTGAAGGTTGCAATTTGGGTACTTACTCTCTAAAAGGTTCACCATCACTGCTGTAGGAGCTCCACTTCTGACTCTACTGATTTTTTTTCATGTTGTAGCAGCAGTTTTTTCATCCTGGAAATTTCACTGTGTCCTGGGAGCCTGCTTACATGGGAAGTTTATATAGCCTTGGGCTTCTCACACTGGAAGTCTATTCCAGTCTGGTGGTCCCTTACTCTTATTGATTAGTTTCTCCCAGAATCTCCATTCTAGGAGAAATGCCCTGGTCAGCCATGTCTTCATTCATCTTCGGGTTCCATTTTTGGCTCACTAGATCCTTTTCAGTTCTCTCTTATGTGTTGTCTTCCCTCATTAGAATGTAAGCTCTTTGAGGGCAGAGACTTTCTTTCTGTCTGTACCTCCTGGCATATATCGAATACTTAATAAATGATTATTGGCTTGTTCCAGTCCCACTTCTGGTATACAAACACACACACACACACACACACATAATTCCAGATAACTCTTAAGACTCTAATTTGTAGCAAGGTGCCAGTTTGCATTAGAAGAGGGAGTTTCTCATCTGGGCATTCCCTGTCCCAATGAAATCACAGGTCCTTCTTGTCATTCAGTTATATCCAACTCTTTGTGGCCCCAGTTGGGGTTTTCTTGGTACAGATACTAGAGTGGTTTGCCATTTCCTTTTCCAGGATTGTGACTTGCCCAGAGTCACACAGCTAGTAAGAGTCTTGGGCAAGATTTGAATTTAGGAAGATGATTCTCCCTGACTCCCCACCTCACTTCATGTACTATGGCACCAATTAGCTGCTTTTCTATTTAGCTATCTTTGCACAGGTTTTTATTCAGCCTTTAGAATGAAAACTCTGTGAAGGCAGGGAAAATTCTAGTTTTCGCCTTTGTCTCTCCAGCCTGCACAGTCCCTGGCATGTAGTAGATGCTTAAAATGTATTAAATTATAAACTGAAAAGCACTATGTCAACATGAATTTTTATTAACCTGAACTTCGCCTTTTTGTTTCAACTGGTACAAACTGGGATGGAAGCAGGGACACAGAGGGAGTCACCTTGCCAAGAGCAAGGGTGTATTATTGGAGCCAACTTGTATGGGTTCATAAAAACTGTTAAATTTTCAGGGGGAGCATTTATGCTTCAGAAATTGGCAAACACTCCAAATGAGGGCTTGATTGATTTATTTTTTGTTGTTGATTGTGCACACTTAAAACAGTGGAGGAAATGTTAATAATGGAGATTAAACTTTATAAATGTATCAAAGGTGTTTCTTTTTTCCCCCTGCCCTTCTTCAAAAAAGCTGATTGTTAAACATTTACCAGACCACACCTGAACAGGGGTGTGAAATGAGTTGTGGTTTAAGGGGAAAAGGGCAGAAATACACCAAAGAATGAACAAACAGGATGAAGAGAGGAACAGAATACACTAGAGAATAAAGGGACAAAATGATAAAAGATAAGGATCAGAGCTATTTTTAGCTTGACTCACAATTTGTGATTATCATGCTGGTCTTCAGAAAGATAAATGTTTAATGGAATCTGAGGGATAAAGAGGGACATCTCTTTCAAAGCTCTGACACATAAAAGAGTGATATAGGAATAGCTAAGTGGCTCAGTGGATAGACAGTCAGGGAGATGGGAAGTTCTGGATTCAAATCTTGCTTCAGATGTTTCCTAGCTATGTGATCCTGGGCAAGTCACTTAACAGTAATTGCCCTAGCCCTAACTTCTGCCTTGGTCTCCAAGCTTTGTGTTGATTCTAAGACAAAGGATAAGACATTAAAAAAAAGTGATGTGGTCATTTTTTTCATAATGGTATTTCATAGCATACCACCCACTTGATCTGAGAAGCTTTTATTCAGTGTTCCCATGCCATTCAAATAACCATAATTCTTCTTTACTGAGAACAGTTACATGATCAGGTTATTTCATAAACATTGACTAATGATGGCTCCCACCATCTGTGAGGCAATTAAATATTATTTTCTTTCTATGGTGAAATGGAAGTTGGAAGGTTAAACAGGAAAAGAGAAAGGAAAGCTTAAAATTTTTTTTATTATTCATATTTGTAACAGAAAGCTTTTTAATTGTGCAGATTTCCAAATCTGATTTCACCAGCCTTGGGATCTTCCAGTGTGGAAACATCAGTTCAGATCACCAGCTCTTCAGTAATTTAGTTTAGTTGCCTAGGGGAACTGAGAAGTTGTGATTTGCTCTTCTGGAGCAGAGGCAGGACTGGCCTTTTATATACTGTACTATGCTGTCTCTCATGAGAAGTAGACCAAATTGTTAAAATTCATCAATCTCAATATCCAATTCAAAAGTATCTTGGTTTAGGTACTTAACAGAAAGGTATTTTACTATACGGGATGTTCCAGTCCTGGGGATAGCCTGTACACCTTAAACGAGAGGAGCTCTCCCAGTTTTTCCTGATGTGGAACTTCTCTTGATTTCTTTTCAAGTCTCTTTAGAAAGAAGGAAAGAGTCCAGTTATGACACTGAATATAGGCTTGTCAACTGGGTTTTTGGGAACCCCAAGTTTGCTCCTATCCCTGGGGAAGTTACCTTAAAGGGAGTCCCAGACCAACTTTGTTTCAGACTGAAAAATAGACCTTAAAGTACTTAATGATCTCAGTTTAGATGGGACTAGTAGACATATTGTCTTGGAAGTTTTTGTCTTAGAAGTTTCTTCCATTGTATCAAAGTCCTCTCCCAGGAAGCCCAGGCCTTGGCTGTATTCTTTCTTTAGTATCCACAGTAAAGCATCAGCCTCCCCCTGATAATCCTTTCTTGGACTTCTTACTTCCTTGCAGCCATTATAAAGCGCTCTCTCTCTCTCTCTCTCTCTCTCTCTCTCTCTCTCTCTCTCTCTCTCTCTCTCTCTCTCTCTCTCTCTCCATATATATATATATATATATATGGAGAACTAAGGACAGGGAAGTATGATATGTATCATACTTCCCTGTCTTTAGTTCCCCAAAAGGTATATAAGATCCCCATGCTCTATTGTTCTTTGGAGAATCATCTAGCATGGTGATCCTCTCAGAGACACTGTCCCCAGAGCCCCCAGGATTTCAACTCTGTGTAGCATTTAGTGCTTGGCTCTGTGTAGCAGCGGATTATTAAGGATCTGTCTCTTTCCTGATCAAAAATTTGGTTTTATGACTACTTTGGCGATTCTGTGTTTTTCTAAGTCAACAGGCCAAATGAAGGGTTGGGAATGGTGCTGACCATTCTCAAACCCCCCCATATTGGTAGGTGGGTAGCTCAGTGAATTGAGAGCTGCAAGAAGGTCCTAGGTTCAAATGTGTCCTCAGACATTTCCTAGCTGTGTGACCCTGAGAAAGTCACTTGACCCCCATTGCCTATCCCTTACCACTCTTCTGCCTTGGAACCAATACACAGGAAGGTAAGGGTTTTTTAAAAACCCAACAACAACAAAACAAACAACAGAAACTCTTAAGATCCTTGAAGAAAAGGTATGGTGGCAGCAATGAGAATTATATAGAATCACAGAATATCAGAGTAAAGGGAAGAGACTTCAGAGACCATGGAGTTACCTATACCTGAATATGGATCCTCTCTACAATTTTTCCAAGTGGTTGTTTATTTAGCTTTTATTTAAAGACTCACAGGTTAGGCAGGGCAGCTGAATGGCTCAGTGGATTGAGAGCCAAGCCAGCAGTCCAGAGGATCTGCATTCAAATTTGTTCTCAGATACTTCTTAGCTGTGTGACCCTGGACAAGTCACTTAACCCCAATTGCCTAACTCTTGCTGCTTGCCTTGGAACTGATCTTTTGTTGATTTTAAGCTTGAAGGTGAAAGGTTTTAAAAAAAAGGTCCATGAGCAAAAAGAACCCATTTATCACAATAAATCATATTTCTATAGCACTTCAGGCTTGGCAAAGCATTTTCCTCAACACCATCATATGAATTAGGTATTAACTGGTGCTACTATCACTGTGGGGAAAAGGATGTATCTTGTAAAGGGATAATCCTTGCTATTCTTTCAGGAGACACTCTTTCTCCTGACTGCATTTTCTCTGGAATTCTCTCCCAGTGTGGCTGGAATTCTCTCTCTCCTCATCTCTGTCTCTAGATTGCTGCCCTGGCTTTTTCCAAGTCCGAGACAAAATTCCACCTTCCACAAGAAGCCTTAATGTTAATTGATTACTTCCAACTTGTTTTGTCTGGTCTATACATGGTTGCTTGCATATTGTCTCCCTCATTAGACTGTGTGCTCCTAGAGAGCAGTGGCTGAATCTTGATTTTCTTTGTTTTCCCAACCCTTAGCACAGTGTCTGGCACATAGTAGGCATTTAATAAGTGCCTGAGGATTTGAGAAGTCCAAAGGCTTGTCCAAATTCACACAATCAGCCCAACTCAGAGCTGGGATCTGAACTCAGGCCCTCCTGATTTAAGTTCTCTTTCCTCTGTACCATATTGCCTCCATTTGGGGAGAGCTTCAGTCCTTAGGAAATTTTCCCTCAGCTTAGTCTAAATCAGTCTTTCTGAAACTTTCACTGGTTTGCTCTTTCTTAGGTCCTCCGGATCTTAGCAGAAAAATTCAAATTCTGCTGGGGACATGTTGATGGCCCTTTGAACCATGAAAACAATTCTAGGACTTATGGGAGCTATTTTCTGTTAGTCCTAGGATTGGACCTCTTAGATCCAGAAGCAGGAGGAATAAAAGATCTGAAGAAAAGTAGATGGGCTAGGCTTCAGATGCCATTCCATTCCTTGAGTATCAATAGTGTCTGTCCTCAGGGAGCTTGCATTCTTTTAGAGGCTGGGTATAGTGAGGATGACAAGTACACAGATAAGTAAATATAAAATATTCTGGGTGTGTGAATCCATCCATCCATCTATCCCCCCCC
>NC_058132.1:43539321-43589532 GCF_016433145.1 Gracilinanus agilis
CACACACACACACACACACACACACACACAATCAGAAATTAAATCTGGAAGAGACTTTCAACATCATCCTCTCCAACCTCCTTACCTACAAATGTGGGAAATGGAAGCCCAGAGAGTCTAAACATTACAAAGGAAATGGGAAAGTGGGGATTTGAATTGAGGTTCTTTGACTCTAAATCCAGCAATCTTTCTACTGTACTATGCTGCCGTTTTTTTCTAGTTTAACTATTTTACAGAGGAGGAAACTGAGGCCCTTGGAAATCAAACAGCTTATCCATACTAGTTAACTTGTCCCACCAGAAAGGGACCAGGCTGGTATTTGACTCCAAGTCCTTCTGCCTAGTGTTTTTTTTGCCTTAAAAATTTTTTTTTTTTCATATTAGAAGCTTACAACCCGAGACACACTTCTGGCATTTTCTCTGTGTGGCTGCCGAATATTGAGCCCCGATTCTTTCCTGATTAAAGACTGGGTTTTACTGACTATGTTAGTGGTTCGGTGATTTTTCCGGGTTGACACTACTATATACCAGCTCCTATACTGAACACTGAGGGGATACAAAGAAATGAAAAAAACCTAGTCCTTGGCCTCAAGGAGTTGACAGTCTAATGGGGGAGACAGTGCACAAACAAGAAACATTGGGATAGTCTCAGAAAAAGGGTTCTAAGATTAAGGCCTGGGAAAGGGTTCTTGCAGAAGGTGGGACTTTATTGGAGTCTTGAAGGAAGCCAGGAAGCAGAGATGGGGAGGGAGAGTGTTCTGGGCATGGGGGACAGTGAGAATGCATGGGGGTCAGGAGATGGAGTATCTTGTGTAAAGAATAGCAAGGGGGCCAGGGTCACTGGATTCTTGAGGAGAGTTAGGTATAAGAAGATTGGAAAAGCTAGGAGGGGACCAGGCTGTCAAAGGCTTTGAATGCCAAACAGAACATTCTGTATTTAATCCTGTAGGTAATAGGAAGTCACTAGAATTTACTCTATAGTCTTCATGTATTTGCAGGTGCTTAGCACAGTGCCTGGCACATAGCAGGCGCTTAGTAAATGTTTATTGATTGACTGAAGGACTGTGATGTGGAAAAGGGATTAGGCATTCTTTTGGCTCATCGGTTTTCTTTTTTTGGCTCAGGGGGTAGAATCAGAAGCAATTTGAGATTTGATTTAAGGAAAAACCCATTAATAAACTAGGAGCTATTCCCCAGTGGAATGAGTTGTTTTAGATTGAGAAAAGGCATGGCGAACACTTATGAGACATGTTGTTCTGGCATAGATCAGCCTAGGTGGCTGTCGAGGCTCCTGCCAACTCTACAATTCTGGGAAATCGTGACTCCCTAGAAAGAAACATTCAAGCTGTTATGTCAGCCTGAGCTGAATATGAGGTTCAAACAGGGTGAATTTCATCTCCTGTGGGGGCTGATTTGTCTCTGACTGCGCCTAGGTAGGGTTAGTTTATACCTAAATGAAAAGGCCTGGTTTCTCAGAGAAAAGAAGGAAAACCTTATGTGGACTGCACTGACCTGGATTCAGGTTAACAACAACAACAAAACCAGTAGAATCTATACTGTGTATTGGTTCCAAGGCAGAAGAGCAGTAAGAGGTAGGCAATGGGGGTGAAGTAGCTTGCTCAAGAGTCACCCCTCTAAGAAGTGCCATGACGTCAGATTTGAACCCAGAACCTTCTGTTTTTAGGTCTGGCTCTCAAACCACTGAGCCACCCAGCTGCCTCCTCAGGTCAACTTCCAAGGGGAGTCTGGCAATTCAATTGAGGGATCTATGTTCAAACAGCTTTGGTCTTTGCTAAGAGGAACTGCTAGAGATGGTGAAGGAATTGAGGACTTCTGAGGAACTCAATTATTTTGTTGAGCATCTAAGAATTTATTTCCCTATTTTGATGAATCTGTGATCTCAGAAAGGAGGGTCCTCCCTTCTACCAGCTCACTTCCTGACTCCTTTATTCCTCATCATTCTCTTCCATTTGTTTTAAAATAATCTTTACCTCCTGTCTTAGAATCAATACTGTGTATTGGTTCCAAAGCAGAAGAGCAGTAAGAGCCAGGCAATGGGAGATAAGTGACTTGCCCAGGGTCACACAATTAGAAAGGGCCTGAGACCAGATTTGAGCCCAGAACCTCCAGTGTCTAGGCCTGGCTCTCAATCCACTGAGCCACCCAGCTGCCCCTGATTCTTCTTCTTTTTTTTTTTTTTGAAAAATTTTATTGAATTTAGAATATTTTTCCATGGTTACATGATTCATGTTCTTTCCCTCCACTCCTCCCACCCCCCTCCCATAGCTGACACACAATTCCAACTGGGTTTTACATGTGTCATTGATCAGGACCTAATTCCATATTATTGATAATTGTACTAGGGTGATCACTTAAGTCTACATCCCTAATAATATCCCCATCAACCCACGTGATCAAGCAATTGTTTTTCTTCTGTGTTTCCTCTCCTGTAGTTCTTCCTCTGAATGTGGGTAGTGTTCTTTTCCATAAATCCCTCAGAATTGTCCTGGATCATTGCATTGCTGCTAGTACAGAAGTCCATTACATTTGATTATACCACAGAGTATTGGTCTCTGTATAATGTTCTCCTGGTTCTGCTCCTTTCACTCTGCATCAATTCCTGGAGGTCTTTACAGTTCACATGGGATTCCTCCAGTTCATTATTCCTTTCAGCACAATAGTATTCCATCACCAACAGACACCACAATTTGTTCAGCCATTCCCCAATAGAAGGGCATCCCCTCATTTTCCAATTTTTTGCTACCACAAAGAATGCGGCTATAAATATTTTTGTACAAGTCTTTTTCCTTATTATCTCTTTTGGGTATAACCCCAGCAGTGGTATCTGCCCCTGATTCTTGATCCCTTTCTATGAGTTTCCTTAGACACCTCTCAGATGGGGAAGAGAAGGAAGGGAGGGAGGCAGATAATTTGGATCATATAACTTCAGAAAACTTATGTGAAAATTTGGTATTACATGTAATTGGTTAAAAAAATATGCTTTCCTTAGGAGGTCTACCTAATGTTCTTATGTCTTATGTCTGCTTATATTTTGGCACTATCCATGCATTATGGCGTAACTTTTATATTGTCACTAGAGTCTTGCTAGACCAGTCCAATCTCCTTTTCAAGGCCTCCATGTCCTCAGTGATGTCTTTTTACAAACTCTTTCAAGCAGAAATCCACAATGGTAATAGACTGAATCTTATGTCGCCCATGAATTATTTTTACTGCCCTCTGGGTTCAGTTTCAATTTTAATACCTCTGAGATTGGGCTGTCTCATAATTTGAAGCCATCAAAGCTAACTCAGAGAATACGGGAGTTAAAAAGATTTGCCTTTATGGCAGTGAGCATTTTGGAATCCGTCTCTCAGCTGGCCTCCAACCTGGTCTCTTCCCAGTCAGTTCTTGTCCCAGTTTGTTTGTTATCTGAAGTGCCTAAGCAAGATACACCCTCCCTCTCTCTTTTCTCAAAATTTCTTAGATCGTTTTGTCTTTCGGTCCTCATTTGATACCTTACCTTTTTTGTAGATGGTATAATGGGTCTGGAATCCAGAAGACTTAACGTTCAAATCTGGTCTTGGATATTTCCTAATAGGTGAACCACGTCACCTCTGTCTGGCTCAGTTTCCTCAGCTATAAAACAGGGATAATAATAGCACCTGCATCCTTGTGAAGATCAAGTGAGATTTATAAAATGCTTAGATGGTGCCTGACCTAGTATATGCTTTATAAAGGCTCATTTTCTTCCTTTTTTTGGCAGTACAATGTGAGTTTTTTGAGAATAGAGACTATTATTTTTTAGTTTTTTTTGTATCTAATAAAGGGTGCTTACTATGTTTGTTGAATCGGTGTATACAGATGAGCAGTCGATGGGCTGTCCATCTGGTTGGGTTTGGTAATCCTGGGCAATATGCTCTTTATCCAGGTGCTTGTAGCGATCTCGTTGAAATGACTTTAGAGTTCATCGTAGAGGCTTTGTTGTATTCCAGGGCTCAGTTTAATTAGTTATCTCTGAAGAGGAGCATTTTGAACATCACTGAAAGGGAATCCTCTTGGAATTCTGCACAGGAGAGTCCCCAGGTCTGGGAAACACAAGGCAAGCTCATGTTTCTCTGTTGGATATCCCATTCGAGGATACTCGGGAGCCTGAGAAGTTACCTCCAGGGTTGCATCTCTTACAGAAACTTCTATGATTTTAAAGTGTGTGAGACCATCAAAGGGTGCGTCAGTCCTACCAAACTCCATATGAAATATCCAATCTGTGTTATCCTAAATCCAGTGTTTTAAATCAGCACATGATAAATGTGCTTCTTTGTATCCTCTCCATCTCTCAGGAGGGGGGTGGGAGAAAGGTGTAATGGCCCCAATAGCCTTTCCACCTGCCAAATGAAGGAGCCCCAGGAAAAACTGGAGCCTTTCCGAGCTACCTCATCAGGAAGAGTGTAGAAACTTGCCAGCCTTGAACATCAAGTAGCCAGCAATTCTCCTGTCGTCTTCCCTTTTCCTGTTAGCGTGAATCAGCACCAGTGCCCAGGTCCAGTTTCCTTGTACGCTTCCCTCAATGCCGAGTCCTACTGATTATCCCAGAGAAGAACCTTTAAAAAACCCTTGAGTTTACTGGGTTTGGGAGGAAGTGTTCCATTCCCTCCAGGACCCTGTGGGGTATCCGAGCAGATTGCCTTGTGTCTATCCACTCTGCCTGCCCCTTCATAATGGGAGTTCATTCAGTTCAATGGTTTTTCAATTACATCCAACTATTCGTGACCCCATTATGGTTCTTGTTGGCAAAGATGATGAAGTGGTTCGCCTTTTCCTTCTTCAGCTCATTTTACAGATGAAGAAACTGAGGCAAACAAGGTTAAGTGGAAGATGAGTCTTCCTCACTTTAGGTCTGTCACTCTATCCACTGCACCATCTAGCTGTACTTCATTTTGTAACTACCCTCAAGAATCCTGGTTTGCTTTATGTCTTGTGGTATGTTCCATGTTTCTTTGTACCAGGTCTCCATATGCCAAACCTTCCTTAAGTTTGTATCAAGACCAAAGGGCAGGGGCTCAGTGGACTGAGAGGCAGGCCTAGAAATGGGAGGTCTTGGGTTCAAGTTTGACCTCAGATGCTTTCTCACTGTGTGACCTTGAGCAAGTTACTTAACCCTCATTGCCTATCCCTTATACTGCTCTTCTGCCTTAGAACCATGCATAGTATAGATTCTAAGAAGGAAGGTAAGGATTTAAAGAACAACCACCACCAAAGGGCAATGAATTTGGGTTACAAAGCCAGGGCTGAAATGCTACTTCTGTTCCCTACTACTTCCCATGTGACCGTAGGAAAGTAATTTAAGCCATCATCTTCCTTAATTCTACAACGAGGGAGCTGAACTGGATGATCTGTAAGGTTTATATACAGTAGTGTACACATTAACAGGGACAAAATAATTAAATTTATGGATAGCTAACACATTTTACAACTTCAAAAAACTTCTAATATGCAAAATGTCTTTATTTTACTGCAATCACGGGTTGGCACCGAGTTCATATGACTTTTAGTTATCATGAAATCATAACGCTCTTTAAATAAAGGTACTTTTGATGGACAGTTTTCAAAAGTCTAGTTTTGATTATAGGCCATTGGTTTTCAAGACAGTTCAAATCAGGCCATATAATAAATGTCCATACCTTGGATACATTTCTTAATTGTGATCCCATTTTTTGGGATGTATAATAGAATGGTTCCAGGCTATATTAATTAGTCCATCTCCATTTGGGACTTAGTTCTACGACAATTTTAATGCTTTTTAGTATATCACTTTTAATGCTTTTTAGTATATCACTATATTTATCAGAATTCATCATTTCTTCAAAGGACACAAGACTCCGAGGCCCACTAGAAAAACATTTTTTAAATGCTTTTTGGGGGATGCTTTATAGTTTAAAACAATGGTTCCCAAAGTGGGCGCCACAGCCCCGTGGTGGGTGCTGCAGCAATCCGGGGGAGGGGGGCGGTGATGGCCACAGGTGCATTTATCTTTCCTATTAATTGCTATTAAAATTTTTAAAAAATTAATTTCCAGGGTGCTAAGTAATATTTTTTCTGGAAAGGGGGCAGTAGGCCAAAAAAGTTTGGGAACCACTGGTTTAAAATGTCCACGTCCACTTTGAAAATGCTCACTAGACTTCTTCTGACAGTGGTTTTGGATTATCCTTGGAAGTGAACTTCTATTGCTTTGTAGACCTTTTCCTAATCTTCAGTCTTTGTATTGTCTTGTCCAAGATAAGTGTTTTTTTCTTCAAAAGTTAGCAGCTTAAAAAAAAACTGACTTTCTTGTTCTTCCAACTTTAAGAAGGTTATGAAACACTAAGGAGGAACTGATACGACTCCTCCAGCCTCCAGGTCACTCAGAAGCTTATTTTCTGAGGATTACTCTATTTCACAGGTTGTTCAGTTCATGACATTCTTATTCATTTTTTACCATATTTTCCTTTTTACTTTGGCATAACTGATCTCATTCTATTGTTGGCTTGAATGATCCTTGAAACATTTGGCCTACCTTCACCAATAGCTGCTACAACATCTCAGTTATCACTGTGCTGTTTAAGAACTACAACTTTTGCACATTTTCTTGGAGTAATAACTGTTCTTAAAGACCATGAACTAAAAAAAGCATGGCAAAAGAGAGCAATGAAATGAGTTTATGGCCCAAGGGGCAGCACTCAATGGATAGAGAACTAACTAAAGGTGGGGAAACTAGCTCAATTCAATTTCACTTGGTCAAGGTTGGATGTTCTCAGTCAGGCTGGTGTCAGCAGAGGCAAAAATGCATGGCCCTTGCCATTGCAAAATGAAAGCATGTCAAAATGGTTGCTTTTCCCAAGTAATTCACACACCACTGTAGCTCTAAATCAGTGATGGCAAACCTTTTCGAGAGGGTGATGCTGTGCCCCAGTCCCCCAGACACCAAGTCTCTCCCCACACCCCCCATACAGGGGAGGGAGAAAGGGAGAAACGGAGAAGAGTTGCCTGAGCAGAGGCAACATACAGAGGGGAAGGAAATAAGGGCTGCTGGGCAGAGGGGTGGGGAGGTGTGGTGGAGAGGGGGAAGGGAGCGGCTCTGCCCAAATCCCTCTGCCTTTTTAGTAACTAACTCTGGCTGGTGATGGCATGCATGTCCACAGAGAAGTCTCTGTGTGTCATCTTTGGCATGTGTGCCTTAGGCACCATCATGGCTCTAAATTATCTGATCAAATAATTAAAGATGTAATCTGATAGAGGAAATCCTCTATGAATGCCTTTTGCTTCCCTAATTTTCAGTGAGGATAATATGCACATGGATACCACATTCTTATAAGGATCTCATAGATCTATATATTTCCAACATAGTCCAGTAGCTAGAGTTAGAGTGATTTAAAATAATTCTAGACAATATAAAATACTTGGGAATCTATTTGTTAAGACAAACATGAGAATGCAATTACAAAACACTTTTCACACAAAGCTAGATCTAAACAATTGGAAAAATGTTAATTGCTCATGGGTAGGCTGAGCTAATATAATACAAATGACAATTTTACCTAAATGAATTTACTTATTCATTTTATTTACTCATTTCATAATTTACTCATTCATCATCGTACTAATCTACCAAAAACTATTTTATAGAACTATAAAAAAATAACAAAATTATTCTATAAGAACAAAAGATCAAGAACATCAAGGGAATTAATGGAAAAAATGTGAAGGATGGTAGCCTAGCAATACCAAATCTTAAACTGTACTATAAAACAGTCATCATCAAAACAGTCTGGCACTGATTAAGAAATAAAATTGTAGATTAATGGAATAGATTAGGGGTAAATGACCTCAGCAATCTAGTGCTTGAGAAATCCAAAGATCCCAGTTTTGGGAATTAAGAACTCACTATCTGTCAATAACTGCTGGGGAAAATGGAAAAGAGTATGGCAAAAATTAGGTATAGACCAGTATCTCACACTGTATAGCAAGATAAAGCCAAAATTGGTATATGATTTAGACATAAAGGGTGATACTATAAGTAAATTAGGCAAACTCAGAATAGTTTACCTAGCAGCTCTATGGAGAAGGGAAGAATTTATGATCGAACAAGAGACAGAGAACATTACAAGATGTAAAGTGAATACTTTTGACTATAAATTAAAGTTTTTGTACAAGCAAAACCAATGTAACCAAGATCAGAAGGGAAACAACAAACTGGAGGAAAATTTATAACAAATTTCGCTAATAAAGATCTCATTTTTTTAAATATATAGAGAACTAAGTCAAATTTATAAGAATGTAACTCATTCCCCAATTGAAAAATGGTTAAAAGATAGGAATAAGTAGTTTTCAGATGAAGAAATCAAAACTATCAATAATCATATGAAAAAATGTTCTCACTCTTGATTAAAAAAATGTGAATTGGGGCAGCTGGGTAGCTCAGTGGATTGGGAATCAGGCCTGGAGATGGGAGGTCCTGGGTTTGGATCTGGCCTCAGACACTTCCCAGCTGTGTGACCTTGGGTGGGTCACTTGACCCCCATTGCCCATCCTTGCTACTCTTCCACCAAGGAGCCAATGCTCAGAAGTTAAGGGTTTAAAAAAAATATGAATTAAAACTAGTCTGAGGTACCACCAATATAACATTAAAGATAAGTGATGAATGTTGAAGGGGATGTGGCAAAATTGGGACACTGGTGGAGTTGTGAACTAATCCAACTGTTCTGGAGGGCAATTTGGAACTATGCCCAAAAGGTTATAAAACAAGGTATACCCTTTGATCCAGTAATACCACTACTAGGTCTGTATCCCAAAGAGATAATAAAAAAAAAGAAAGGCTGGGTAGGTGGTGGGAGGACCTACTTGCACAAAAATATATAGGAGCCCTTTTTGTAGTGGCAAAGAATTGGGAATTGAGGGGGTATGTCCATCAATTGGGGAAGGCCAAACAAATTGTGGCACATGATGGTGATGGAATACTATTGTGCTATAAGGAATGGTAAACAGGATGATTTCAGAAAGAGCTGGAAAGACTTACATGAACTGAAGTAGAGAGAAATAAGCAGAACCAAGAAAACATTGTACACAGCAACAGCAATATTGTGGAATGATCACCTGTGATAGACTTAGCTACTCTCATTGATACAATGATCCAGGACAATTCTGAGGGACTTATGACAAAGAAGGCTCTCCACCTCCAGATTAAGTGTTGGGATTTGGAATGCAGACATGCAATTTTTCACTTTAGTTTATTTGGGATTTTGGTTTTATATGATTATTCTATTTACAAAAATGATCAATATGGGACTTTCTTGCATGATAATACATATATAACTCAGACAGAATTGCTTGCCAGCTCCAGGAAGAGGGGAGGAAAGGGAGACAATTTTGATCATATATCTGGAAAACTTGTCTGGAAATTTATTTCATGTAATTGGTAAAACAAAATACCTTTATAATTAAAATAATAAGGATCTTATAGAGATATAAATGGGTCTATTGGTTGGTGGCTGATGTTTTCTAAAGTGACTTTTTTGGGGTTAAAAGTATGAGGTGTGGCCTTTTCTATTAAAAAAAAATCCTTACCTTCTTTCTTAGAATCAATAGTATCAATTCGAAGGTAGAAAAGTAGTAAGGGATAGGAGATTGGGGTAAATGATGCCCAGGATCCACAGCTAGGAAGTGAACCCAGGACCTCCTGTCTCCAGGTCCAATACTCCATCCATTGAGCCACCTGGCTACCCCTTTTCCCATTCTTTTATAATCTTCTCCTTTTGGATATATCTTGGAAATTAATTCCTGAATGCCTTGAAATTACCCAGCACAGTTTCCCTCCACTTTTGGTCAGTCCCAATTTAATTTCCTTAAATGCCAAGGTAATGTCTTCACATCAGTCCACAGGGGATTGAGGCAGTCAGTTTCAAGTACAGGATATCAATAATGATGAAAACTGATCACTGGAGACACCTAGCAGAGCCGTTTCCCTTTATGTCTGTTAGATGAACAACCCATGAAATCGACCAAGATTCTTAGATTGATCTACCCTAGCTGGTTCTCACAACAAACTCTGTAGGCTGTTTTTCTGATTGGCTATTTGTCATCTTTATTGTAAGGACCTAGTCCTCGATCTTCTGTCATATTCTTTTCTGATGTTATGCAAGGGAATTTGTACTCTAATATGGTGTTCTCTCTCACTGGCAAGATGGCATTTTTCTTGGCTGAGGCATTTTCTGACCAAAATTCTTTCATTTATAGCTAGAATATCAATGTGGATATGATTCATTTCCTCCAACAGAGCTAAAGAACTGTGTGGTTCTTAGCACCCAATTCCTTTCTGCCATTAGGATGGGAGAAATGGAAAGGGATTGTTCATGGGTCTCATGGGCTGCTAGGACTTGGCACAGCCTTCCTGAACCCAGGGACACCACCTTGGCCCAATAAAGCAGCAGAGGACGACTTCAGAGGAGGATTTTATTTTATGTGTGCACTTTTATTTGAAATGGTCATAAGTCTGCATCTAGCTCCTCCCTTCTCCCCAAGTATTGGCACTGATTTCATTAAACTCCCAGGGAGATTGTAACTTCAATCACATCTGTTTTGGGGCAGGGAAGAAATCTAGGAAGTCATTCATTATGGCCAGCAATTGGGAGGATTTTAAAACTTATTTAGACACTGATAAAAATAGAACACTGGACAAATTTTGAACAATCAACTAACTGTGCAGAGATCTACAGATGAACCATAAAGATTTGAACTTTGTTTCCTTAACATAATTCTTTAGAAAAATAGCACTAGTCACACCGATGAACTTCTCTTTGCAGGTACATTCTGTGAGGTAATATTAGCCCTCTAAGTGGGGATCTGGGATGTCAAGAAAACAGGAGAACTTATTCCATAAAGATGGAGAGGTCCTAGGTCAAGGGCTTCATGGGGGTAGAGACTTAGAGCTGGGATTTTAAGAGGTCATCCATTCTGACCTCTTAATTTTACAGACGAGGAAACTGAGGCCTGGAGAAGTGACTTGCCTAGCATTCCATAGGCCATGGGTAACAGAGCTGGGATTTGGACAGAGTTCCTCAGGTCCAGCACTTTTCCTACTACTGATGCTACTTAAGACGAAGTTAGATGAACTTTCTGATTCAGCCAACCCGAATTCTTTAATTAGGGAATATTTTTGTGTTGTTTCTCAATATCTGTTACTCATTCTTATTTTCTAAAAACATTTTTTTTTCAGTTACACACAGAAATGATTTTTGACAGTTGGGTTTTCTGACATTTTATGATTCAGATTTTCTCCACCTCCCCCAGGGGGTAAACAGTCTGATATAGGTTCTACCGGTGCTTTCATACAACATATACTTCCATATTCCCCAGATGTGACAGAAGACACATATCAAATACACAATGAAAAACTCATGAAGGAAATATAGTAGAAGATGGAGGGCTTTGGTCTCCATTCAGCCAGTTCCTTCTTTGGCTGTGGGTACCATCTTCATCATGTGTCCCTTGTGTTAGCTTGGAGACTTGCTTTGTTGATAATGGTTTAGTCCTTCAGTTGGTCATCATATAACATTTTTGTTACTGCACACATTGTTCCCTGGTTCTGTTACTTCACTTTTCATCAGTTCAGATAAGTCTTTCAAGGTTTTTCTGAACTCATCCCGTTTGTCATTTCTTATGGCCCAATAGTTTCCCATTACAACTTATTCAGCCATTCCCCAATGGATGGGCATCCCCTCATTTTCTAATTCTTTGCCACTACAAAGAGAGCTGCTAAAAATATTTTGGTACAGGTAGGTCCTTTTTCCTTATCTCTGATCTCTTTGGGATACAGACCCAGTAGAGGTATTGTTTCGTCAAAGTGTATGCATAGTTTTATGGCCCTTTGGGCATGGTTCCATGTTGTTCTCTAGAACACTATTATAGCCAAACTTCAGAACTTCCAGGCTGCCGAAAAAGCACTACAAGCAGCCAGAAGGAAATGATAATTCAAATACCGTGGAGCCAGTTAGGATTATACAGGACCTAGCAGTTTCTACATTAAAGGTCTGGAAGGTTAGATGTATTTATAAAGATGGGCTTTGATGCTATTAAATCACTTAACTCTGCATATATTATGGACCTTCTTTGGGGTTGGGGGGTGGTGGAGAAGATAATTTCTATGTCTCCTATCTTTCCATTTCTATGCAGTATTTCCACTTTTTCTCCAACCCCTTCAATGGTACTGGTGGTAGTTTTTATCTTTGATGATACTGTCAGAGAACTTAAAAATAAACCTTACTTGGCTTCTAGACCAAGTCCAAAACCACTGACCATTTTAGGAAATTTGACTATTTTCCATTTCTCTTTGTAATGGAATGGAAGCCTTTTGAGAATAGGCTATTTCAACTTTGTCTTTGTAATCCTGGCATAGTATCTGACACATAGTAGGTGCTTAATACTTGATCAGAATTGAAACTGTTTTCATGCTATATTCAAGTCCTTTTAATTGTAGTAGTAGTTTCCTAAATTCCAGACCACACTTTTTCTGTTACAGCCACTCTTGTGGATCGCTCCTCCCCAACTCTGAAACTGGGCTCTCACCCAATACGATTGGTTAACCTTCAACCCATGAACACAATCCTTGAACTCTCTCATTTCTCTCCAACTGCAATTCTACATATGTGATATCAAGTATCTTTTTTTTTTTTTAAACCCTTACCTTCTGTCTTGGAATGATATTAAATATTGGTTCTAAGGCAGAAGAGTGGTAGAGGCTAGGCAATTAGGGTTAAGTGACTTGCCCCGGGTCACACAGCAAGGAAAATATCAAGCATTAATGAGCACTCAGAACATTTTTTGAATGACAAAGGGGTAGGAAGATGATTTATTAGCCTTGTTCCTCCAGAGATGCAGCCAAGTTTTTCCTGTGGGTTACCGGGAGCGTTTGACATGGCACATAAAAATTGCTAGGGTGGTGATTTTGGGAGAGCTACTCTTCTGGCAAGTTACACTGGGGTTTCTGAAGTTCTTACCAGCGAATTTAGCCTTGCTGCCCAGCTGTTCTTCAATTCTGTGGAGAACAGAAATAGTCAAACACATTAAGTGTCAAATTCCAAGGCCATAAAATTTCTTGCTTAGGACAGGCGGAGCGTGAGATAGAAAAAGGAGAGACTACTACCTTCCCTACCTCCCCCAGCAGGGCTGGGGCACAGCAGATGGTTTGCAAACGTTAAAAGTATAACGGAAATGTTAGTGGTTTTCCTAATTGCCCCCAACCTAGTTGGGTCCAGAATGCTGGATGCCACATCCCTCCCTGGACGTGGTGTGCCTGAGAGCCCTCCCACTATTGGTCGAGTTTCTGTCCTACTCTGATCAGAGTTCCCATCAGCTTCCTTATCACATGCTCCCATAATCATCTTTTTCTGATATACCACACCTCATGCTCCCACCTCCCTCTGCAGCCTCAGCTCTGGCGTTCCCAACATCTGGTGACTGTCTTCTTGGGCCTGTGAGGTTATCCTCTCTCCTTTCTGCTTCTTCCCTGCAAACCTCTGCCCTTCTAGGTGATCGACCTATTCCTGTCACTACATTTCCATCCCACCCACAGGCTCAGCTGTGTCTCAGAATTTACCAGGTCCCTAAACTCTCACCATAATTTCCTTCTCATCTCACTAAGTCTCCTCAGTCTTTGGTTCCTCAGGCCGTTACTATTTTTCTAGTCCAACATAATCTTTCTGACTATGTCACTCTCCTGCATAAAAACCCCAAGTGGCAGACTAATGCCTACAAAAGCAATTAAACCAACGGCTCTTAAGCATTGAGGCCTCCATCATGGGGCTCCGGCCTCCTCAATACTCTTCCTTTTATGACCTCTATGTTCAAGACAAACCAGATTGCTAGCTGTTTCCTGAACTTGATATATTAGGACAGGTGATGGCACCAGAGTGCAGAGAGTGCTGGGCCTGGAGGCAGGAAGACTCTTCCTGAATTCCAATGTGACTTCAGATACTTCCTAGCTGAGTGACCCTGGACAAGTCACTTCACTGTTTGCCTCCATTTCCTCATCTGTAAAATGAGCTGGAGAAGGAAATGGCAAACTATTGCAGTATTGCTGCCAAGAAAATCCCAAGGCAGAGGTCCCCAACAGTCAGACACAACTGAAAACAGGTGCCCAACAACAAGCACAGAGCCTTGAACACAGTTTGGATTAATAAATGGTTGGCATGACTGCCTGGAGGTGAGCATTTCCAAGCTGGACAAAACAAAGGAAAATGCTATTGTATTCTCTGGGGCTTCTAAGAAAGAGTGGAATCCAGAATCTGAATTCTTCAGGTAGAGTCCCAAGTCTGCTCCTTCCCACAGGATTCTGACCAAGTGCCTTATTAGTCCCTCTGAGATCGGATTTCTTCTTTGTCAAATGTGTGTAATAATATTTACAACAACGTACTTCACTGAGCAGTTGTGAGGGTCAAGGGACAAAGTGCCTGGAGAGAGCTTGGCAGCTAGAAAAGTGCTCGGCCGCACTAATGCTGCTCTCAACAGCAGGCGAGTACTGTCACCTGTTGGAAACTGTGGCAGGAGAGCTGTGAGAGAAGATCCCAGAATGAACAAATGGGAGGATTATTGTTTAACATAAGGCTTTCAGAATTGCAGTTAGGAGGAATAAGGGAACGGGCATTTACTAAGGTATAGTGCTGTGTGCTTTATGAATATCCTCTCATTGGAGCCTCACAATGACCCTGTGAGGTAGGTGCTGCTATTATCTCCATTGTACTGATGAGGAAACCGAGGCAAATGGAGGGAAAGTGACTTGGCTCAGGTCTCATAGCTAGTAAGTATCTGAGACTGGATTTGAACACTTGTCTTCCTGACTCCAGGCCTGGTGCTCTGTGCACTGAGGTGCCCCCTTGCTGCACAGTTCTTCTCAGGGCAGAAGACAAAAAATTAAATTCCAAAAACTAATTAGACATGAAATTTACTTATGTGTCAAAAGATTGAAGATTCTGCCTGGGCAGGAAGACAGAAAGTGCAAATCAACTGAGTTAAAGGAAATTCACTGGGCTTCCAAGAGCCACGAGCACAAAGAAGCCCCAAGCACGCTCCTTGCCAGGAGGGCTCCCCCCAGTGCACCCCAGCCACAACCGTCTCTGCGTGACTTTGGGTGTCACACTCACCTTCTCTGGGTTTCAGTCTCCTGTGTATGAAGATAAATAAATAAAGCTAAAAGAACACAATCATAAGGGTCAGGGAGGGTACTAACAATTGGATTTAGGACAGAAGGGGAACTTTGGGTCAGGGCTCTCTCCCACCCCATGCCTGGGGTAGAGGCAGCACTTCAGAGAAGCCTTTCAATAAAACCCCACAATGTAGAGCTGGGAGGATTTGGAGACCAGCCAGGCCACCCTCCCTCACTTTACAGATGTGGTAACTGAGGCACTGAGAGACTAAGGGGCTTCCTCACAGTCTCTCAGCTAGGAAGTAGCAGAGTTGGGATTCCAAACCCAATTTCTTTCTACTTTTGGTTCTGTTTCCCCTGCATCGTGATCCCTTGTTCACTTAAGTGGACAAGATTTTGGGAAATTCCTCTGTTCTAAAAAGGAGAGGCCTGATGCAGAGTGAAAGAATCAGAACCAGGAGAACATTATACACAGAGACAGATACACTGTGGTAAAATCCAATGTAATGGACTTCTCTACTAGCAGTAATGCAATGATCCAGAGCAAGGCTGACGGATTTATGAGAAAGAAAACTAGCCACGTTCAGAGGAAGAACTGTGGGAAGAGAAACACAGAAGAAAAACAGCTGCTTGATCACATGGGTTGATGGGGATATGATGGGGGATAGAGACTCTAAGAGATCATCCTAGTGCAAATGTTAATAATATGGAAATCATGTAAAACCCAGTTAAATTGCTTGTTGGCTACAGGAGGGGGGAGGGAAAGAACATGAATCATGTAACCATGGAAAAATATTCTAAATTAATTAATAAAAAAAAAAGGAGAGGCCTCCAGGGCTAGATTGTTTTTTGTAAAATTCATGTTGTTTTTATTTTTTATTTATTTAAAAAACTCTTACCTGTCTTAGAACTGGTTCTAAGCTAGAGTAGTAAAGGCTAGGCTGTGGGAGTCTAGTGACTTGCCCAGGGTCACACAGGTAGGAAGTGTCTGAGGCTAGATTTGAACCTAGGTCTTCCCATCTTCAGATCTGGCTCTTAAATCACTGAGCCACCCAGTTGCCCACTGCATGCTGTTCTTAATGAAACAATGACTTTTCAAGCTTTCCCTATTTGTTCAATGCTGCAGGTTCCTTTCCCTCAGAGGCCTCCTGAGTGCCTAGAAGAAGGCCGCAATCTCCACTGCAAGGTCAAGGGCTGATAAGAAGCCTGGCTCTCCCCATAACCTTGAGAGCACTGATGGGAAGGTGGACAAGAGGCACCCACAGGAGCACGGGGGCAGGTGGGGGGCTGTATCACCGGAGGCAGTACCCCCATGGGTGAGGTCACGGACTTAACCACTTTAGTATCAAAGTAACAAGAACTTCATAGATTTTCCCTCTAAAGCCCCAAAACATCTCACCTGAGAAGTTGATTATACTTGGCCAGGCGCTCAGATCGGCAAGGGGCACCAGTCTTAATCTGGAAGAAAAATCAAGTCAAGAGGAATCCTAGTAGCTGATCACACAGGGTGGAAGGCTCTGTCGGTGGGATTTGAGACTACAGGAAGCGGCAGGGAAAAGTCAATCAGGGCCTTAAAAGCTAAGTCCGGGTCTGGACAGGGCCTTCACAATGACATGCTGGAAAGACGCTGGGAAATCCTGACCTTTGGGTAGATCGCAGCTGGGTTTACAGCAAGACATGCTCTCTCTCTGGTTAAATATAATTAATACTGCAGGAAGGTGTCTGGGATGTCTGATAAACTGCCTATCCTGATGTTTAGGGATGATGGGATACAAAGAGCTTCTCACCTGGCCAGTGCTGAGACCCACCACTAGGTCTGCAATGAAGGAGTCTTCTGTCTCCCCAGAACGATGGGAAACCATTACACCCCACCCATTAGCCTGGGCCAACTTGCACCTAGATGCCCCCCAAAAAGACAGAAAGCACATATGACGATCCTCACACAGTAGCATGGACTGCTCAACCTACGATGCAGCAAGCACATCTTAAGCTAGGCACTTCCTTTGTCCACAGCCTTTGGGCCCAGAACCAAGGGAGGCAAAGTAGGGATGTGACACAACAGATGTGAACAGGCTATAAGGTGAGTTCAAAAGACGGCTCCAAAGTTCTAGGTCCCTGCTGAGTGGACTTAAGTAGTGGGACATCAAGCAGAGCTTTGAGGAAGGCCTGAGGGATTCGAGTGCACTCCAGAAGTAGAGAACAACGACCAAGAGCCCAGAGGACTGGGAGGGGAGCAGAAATCCCACAAGGAAAGTCAGGCAAATGGTCCCAGACTGTAGGGGGCCCACATTCCCCAGTTTCAAATTCAAAGTTCAATTCATCGAGAGAGAATATTCCTGACCATTTAGACATCAGACTATTTATCATACCTTTTTCAGGATCACAGAGAAGTCATCCTGAGAAAGGCAGTGAGTTAATGATCCTAATTACTTGTTCCCAAAGCCTCTGCCATGTTCTATATCACTTTAATGGCCACCATCATTTCCTTAAATCTGTCCCTCTGTTGAATGGCCAGGATCCGGAGGGTCTAAAAAACCCTTATCTCCTGCGGGGCCTGGGTCGAGGACTGACTGACTGCTGCTGGGTTCAGTACATTGAGGTTCAGGGTTGCAGGGGCCCATTGTGAGGAGGCTCAGCTGTTGCCAGAAGACTTACGCCTTAATGGCCTCAGTAACAGTGCCGATCTGGTTCACTTTGAGCAGGAGGCAGTTGCACGATTTTTCCTGTATGGCCTTTTTAATGCGTGTAGGATTAGTCACTGTAAGGTCATCCCCCACCACCTGGATGCCTGCATTAGCGGTGAAAGTTTTCCAAGGTTCCCAATCATCCTGGTCAAAAGGATCTTCGATAGATACCACTAAGGAAAGGAAGAAATAAAATGTGTGGCTCAGAGAATGAGGTACACTGAGGCTGCTGAATTCCAATACATGCTTGACACAGACCCTCATGAATAACTTTTCTTTAAAGTATAAGTCAATAAACCCAAGTTTCTCTGATGATCTAGTCCTTTATTAGGACATAAAAGGCAATCTGGAGTTTTAGGACCAGAGACCTTTAAAAGTAAATAGTGAGGGTATGTCCTTCAATTGGGGAATGGCTGAACAAACTATGGTATATGTGGGTGATGGAATACTATTGTGCTAAAAGGAATAATAAACTGGAGGAGTTCCAGGCAAACTGGAGAGACCTCCGGGAACAGATGCAGAGCGAAAGGAGCAGAGCCAGAAGAACATTGTACACAGAGACTGATATACTGTGGTAAAATTGAATGTAATGGACCTCTGTACCAGCAGCAATACAATGACCCAGGACAATTCTGAGGGATCTATGGTAAAGATGCTACCCACATTCAGAGGAAGGACTGTAGGAGAGGAAACATATAAGAAAAACAACTGCTTCAACGCATGGGTCGGGGTGGACATGATTGAGGGTGTGGACTCGAAACTACCACACCAATGCAACCACCAACAATTTGGAAATTGGTCTTGATCAAGGACACATGACAAAACTAGTGGAAATGCGCATTGCCCATGGCTGGGGGGAGTGTGGGGGGCGAAGGGGAAAGGAGGAGCATGAATCATGTAACCATGTTAAAAATGAATATTAATAAATGTTTGAAAAAAAAAAGTAAATAGTGAGGGGGCAGCTGGGTAACTCAGTGGATTGAGAGTCAGGCCTAGAGATGGGAGGTCCTAGGTTCAAATCTGGCCTCAGACACTTCCCAGCTGTGTGACCCTGGGCAAGTCACTTGACCCCCATTGCCTACCCTTACCAATCTTCTACCTATGAGACAATACACAGAAGTTAAGGGTTTAAACAAACAAACAAAAAAAAGTAAATAGTGATCCAGGGCAGCAGGGTTGCTCAGTAGATCGAGAGTCAGGCCTGTAGACAGGAGGTCTTGGGTTTGAATACAGCCTCAGATACTTCCTAGCTGTATGACCCTGGGCAAGTCACTTAATTTCCATTGCCTAGCCCTAACTGCTCTTCTGCTTTGGAACCAATACACAGTATTGATTTTTAAGACAGAAGGTAAGGATTTAAAAAGAAAAATAAGTAGTAACCAATCTAGAAGGCTTTCAGCATTAGAGGGGAAATGGAGGAAAAAGAAGAGGGAAAGGAATAAGCATTTATATGCTTAGTGCCTACTGTGTGCCAAGTGCTATGCTAATAAACACAATGATAAAATTAATATTTATAAATATTTACAAATATCTCATTTTAGTCTCAAAACATCTCCACAAGATAGGGGTTATTATTATCCCCATTTTAAAGACAATTAAAGGAAGGCAAACAGGGGTCAAGTGACTTGCCCAGGGTTCCACAACTAGGAAGTGCCTGAGGCCAAATTTGAACTCAGGTCTTCCAGATTCCTAGTGCTGTCTCCCCAGTTGCCTCTATGTACTGAAAGGAAGTTGGAATAAGAATGTTACTGCTTCCGAGATCCCTGGCATCTCAGGGTTTTATGGAGAGTACCTCAAAGAATCACTCTGTCACTTCAGGGCACTTGTGCATATACCAACCATGCCAGGTTCTCAAGCCTTCTGCTGCACTATACCCATTACTACTGGCTGAGTTACTTTTTTTTTTTTTAACATCCTTACCACCTTCTATCTTAGAATCAATATGAGTATCTGTTCCAAGGCAGAAGAGCAGTAAGGCCTAGACAATGGAGGTGAAGTGACTTGCTCAGGGTCACACTGCTAGGGAGTGTCTGAGGCCAGATTTGAACTCGGGATCTCCCATCTCTAGACCTGGCTCTCTATCCACTGAGCCACTCAGCTGCCCCTCCAAATTACTACTGAAGAACCTTGAAACCTGGATTCTCCAGTTCTAACCTGCACTCTCAGAAGTGAGTTGCGGGATCTCAACCAAGGGCCTCACCTGGGTAGTCCTTGATGAAAGACTTGTACATTTCCATCAGGTCCTCAGCAGTGACATATCTGCTGGGGTCGTCGGGAGACTTGAAGTCCAGGTCGTACTTTCCATCTCGGCGAAACTCTGAGGCAGCGATGTCCATGCCGATGACCACTTCATTTGTGTAGCCAGCCTTGGCGATTGCATCTTTCAACAGATCGAGAGCTGGAAGACAGTAGCAATAGGAGTAAGGCAACAGCAGGGACACAAACCAAGCTGGAGAAATGGGGAGAAATTTCCTTCCACAAGAACCAAGCAGGGCTAGGAAGAGATGATCTTTCCATAAGTGATTTGGTTCTAAGCTGCAATGACCTTTGCAAGGCCCCTAGAGCTGGGGCATACAATGGGAAGTGTGGGCTAGTCATTAAGGAGGGGGTCTTCCCACCACCAACTGGCCCAGATTTAGGGCTAGGGCAGCTCCACCTGTCAAGAGGCAATTACTATGAGAGAAGACCTTTCAGACAAGCAAAGTTTAAATAGAAACAGCAGCTGAGGATCTCAGACAAGTCTAAGAACTTTGGACGTGGAGGCCTCAACTAGAAGGGCCTTTAGCTTTGGCCATCAAAGATGGACACCACAGAAATCTGTGCCTTCTACAGGAAAGACTCTGATTAGGGGAGGACTGTCAAGGGAACCTCATTTAGTTGTGCTTAACCTGTTCAGTATTACTAATGTTTAATTAACCAAAATAACAGGGAGAAAAGTTGCAAAGAACTTGAAGTTCTGAGCCATGACCCTATACCTGAATAGTATTGATTTCAGGCCTTTCCAGGTAAAAAGGGCTCAAAGCACCCAGTCAGCCTCACCTATGGAAATAATCAGACTCATCAGTGTTCAGGGCTGACTAATTTTTTTTGAGGACAAAGTAAGAAAGTAAAATATAATAGGATTCTTTTCTTGTTCGTTTTTGTTGGTAAACGGAAGGGACTAGCTACAGAGTAGTAGCATCAAAGCCCAGGCGACTGGAGCACATACATTTAAAAGGCTGACTAAGAAGCAGAAAAAAGGTGAGATTTGGACTTTAAAAGCTCTTTTGGAAAATTGTTCAGGGCCACCAAGGATCTAAGTAAACCAAAGTTAGCTTGCTACACCCAATGTTTTCACCTTCTTTATTCTCCAGGATGTTAGGAGCAAAGCCGCCCTCATCCCCTACACTGGTGGCAATCTGTCCGTACTTTTCCTTAATCACATTCTTCAGGTTGTGGTAGACCTCAGTTCCAATGCGCATGGCCTCCTTGAAGGTGGGTGCCCCAATGGGGAGGATCATGAACTCCTGCATGGCCAGCTTGTTACCAGCATGGGAGCCACCATTGATCACGTTGAAGGCCTGGAGAGGAAGAGGGACAGAGACCTCAGTGAGTGACCACAGCTAATACTGTAAGCTCAGCAGGAGAGGCTTGTCTGGAAGCATTATTTCTCTGCTCTGTTGCTCTTAAGGTCCTGGTTCAGCTTCACTAAGGCAGAGACAGTCTAAAGGACTATCTCTCACCTATTCTAGGTCTCTCATCAAGCTATTCCCTTGTATTTATGCTATCGATCCACATGGCCTGATTTGATTACCCTTTTCAAGTGGCCTCTGGAGGCCTTTGGTTCCTAAAGCCCAGCTAGAATCTAGAGGCCCCAGAAAGGACAAAGGTCTAACCAAGAAACCTACTGGTACAGGTAGAAAGAGCTCCTCTTTGCAAGCAAGGTCAGCAATGTGGCGGTATAGAGGGATACATCTCTCAGCAGCTCCAGCCTTGCAAACAGCTAGAGACACTCCCAAAATTGCATTGGCTCCAAATTTACCTGAAATAGAACATGAAATCTGTTAAAATAAAAGATTTCTTTAAAGATCACCTAGGGGCAGCTTGGTGGCTCAGTGGATTGAGAGCCAGGCCTAGAGTTGGGAGGTCCTGAATTCAAATATGACTTTAGACACTTCCTAACTGTGTGACCCTGGACAAGTCACTTAACCCCCATTGCCTAGCTTTTTCTTCTTTAGAACTGATACTTAGTATTGATTCCAAGAGAGAAGGTAGAGGTTTTTAAAAAAGGATCATCCATCTGATTCCTATTTTTTTCTGCTGCTTCTTTTAAACTTAGGAGATACGATACGGTAACAACAAAGGCCTATTCAGCATGTGGCCTTTAAATAGTGACACTAAAAATGTTCTATGAGAGAATAGAATAGTTCTTCCCTGCAAAATTTTTATTTAAAAAAATTAGTATTGCTATCTTCTGCTTTTAGATCATCCTCATTTGCAAATATATCTTCCCCGTTTCCTTCCCTTCCTTCCCAGTGAGCTTATAACAAAGGATAAAAAGGGAGAAACAAGTCATTTGGCCAAATTAACCAATATATCAACTGAGTTTGACAGTCTAAGCAATGGGCTAGCCCCTACCCCAGTCCCTGCAAAGAATGATCTTTTCTCCTCCTGTGGGCCAAACCTGGTCATTCTAATTCATTATATAGTGTTCATATTGGGTTTTGTTCTCCATTAGTAGTCAGTTCTGCATATTGTATTTCTGGTTTTGTTTACTAAACTTTCCTTCCTTCCTTCCTTCCTTCCTTCCTTCCTTCCCTTCTCTCCCTTCACCCTCCCCCTCACCTTCTGTCCTAGTGACAACTCTAAGATAGAAGAGCAAGAGCTAGAAAAATGAAGTTAAATGATTTGCTCAGGGACACACAGCTAAGAAGTGTCTGAGGCCAGATGTGAATCCAGGACTTCAGGCCTAGAGTTCTACCCATTGTGCTATCTAGCTGCCCCTTAAATATGCCTTTCTATGTTTTTTTTTTGTACTCTTCATAATTATTTTTTAAAACAGTGAAATTATTTGATTCCATTCTTGTATCACAAATGATCTATTCTCCAATCAATAGGCATCTGTTTACTTAGAACCGAATTCTATGCTCCCACAAAGAGTGTTGCTGCTATTAATACTTGGGTATATATATGGGGCTTTTCTTTCCTTATGGTATATGCCTTCCAATGGCATTTTAGGTCAAAGGACTTTTTTTTGAGCCCAATTCCAAACAGAGAATAAAAATGTGCAACCGCCCTCTGCAGAGCACAGTATAAGCCAAGAGGCATTTACTAACTGGTTACTCTGGTAGACAGCATTTACTATGTGTTTTCTGGGCTGGGAGAAGACAAAAGGATTAATACAGAGTCCCCGTCCTCAAGACACTTAGTCTGGGAAGGGCCCGACATCAACACAAATAGTGGTAATGGACAATGTGACACGATAAGTACATTAGAGAGAGACAAAGTGCTGTGAAGTCTGAGGGCAAAGGCTGTTACCAATCTGGTGGATCAGAAAAGGATTCCAGGAGGAAGTGATGTTTAAACTGAGCTTTAAAGGATAAGAGAGGGATTCAACTTGGAGAAGAAAAGGAATAGATGCATTTCTTGCACAAGGCACAGTGAAAGAAAATGTGCAGAGGCTTGGGAGGGTGCTCACAGTTTAAAAATTCCTAATTCTCTTTGAGATATCAGTGTTTGGAGGAGGTGAAATCTTTTATTTTAAAAAATCAATTCAGGGAGGGCAGTTAGGTGGCTCAGTGGATAGAGCCAGGCCTAGAGACAGGAGGTTCTGGGTTCAATCTGGCCTCAGATGCTTCCTAGCTGTGTGACCCTGGGCAAGTCACTTACTCCCAATTGCCTAACCTGGCTTGGAACTGATATTTAGTATTCTTTTTTTCCCCTTCTTCCTTAAAGCCCTTACCTTATGTCTTAGAATCAATATTAAGCATTGGTTCCAAGGCAGAACAGCAATAAGGGGAATGATGGGCAACCTTTTGAGCTTGGTGTGTCAAAATTCGCCCCCAAAACCGAGCATAACTCGGGTGGTGTCACTTTGAGAAAAAAACCATAATTTCGCAATATGTATAGTTTAAATAATAAAAATGTATAATTGTAATATATAACTGTATTTAATAAACCAAAATAGGTAAATTAATAGAGGTAGCACAGTCATCTAGAGTGCACAGAGTGTCTACACTACACTATAGCAAATGTTTCATCCTCGGCATGCAGCCCCACATTTCTCTGTATGCAGCCAAATGTGGCTGTGTGTCATCGAAAATGGACGTGCGTATCAGTGCTGACACACGTGTCATAGGTTTGCCATCACTGGGCTAGGCGATGGAAGTTAAATGAATTGCCCAGGGTCACACAGCTAGAAAGTATTTGAGACCAGATTTGAACTCGGGAATTCCTGACTCCAGGCAGATGCACTCTCCTGTGCCACCTAGCTGCCCGGTCCCCAAAATGGTTTGACAAAACCTCCAGATTTCTTTATGACTAATGCTGGAGAGGAACATCAGCTAGCCCACTGCCCCTCCAGGCACAATAGAATTGAAATAGTTTTTCCTGGTAACACAAGAAAACTAGAAGGAAATTCTAGAAGACACCTTATTCATCTTCAGAGAGGATGATGCAGACACTTTTCTCTCCCAAAAGATGCTCATCATTTTCTTAAGAGATTCCACAACCTTCTCTGGCTCCTTGATGTCCCTCCATCTCCAGACCCTGGGTCTTTGTCTGGCTGTCCCCCAGGCCTGGAATGCTCTCCCTCCTGGATGCCTTGGCTGTCTTCCAGTCAGCTTACATTCCACCTTCCTCCAGAAGCCTTCCCTGAGCCTTTTTAATGCTAGTGCCTTCCCTCTGTCTGAGATTCTCTCCCATTTATACTCACTATATCTGGTTTGTACACAGTTGTTCCCCTCTCCCAGATTATGAGCTATTTGGGGGTAGGGGTAGGCTTTTGCTTTTCTTTATATCCTCAGAGTTTAGCACACTAAATGCCTGGCACACAGTAGATGCTTCACGATGCTGACTTGATGCCTCATTTCTGTAATATTAGTGACTCACTTTTATTCTCCGTGCCATCCAGGTCTATCATGAATTTGTCAATATGCTCTTGCTCCATAACATTCATTTTCTGCAAGAGAGAAGAGAGGTGAGTGGTTGGGAAGACATGCTCAAGCTATGGGACTCTCAATGGAGCCTCATTGTGGTGAGAGCATTTTTGGCAGGGCTCTGTTTGGAGTTGTTAATCAGTGATCAGCTGACATATTTGTCTGATTGGCTCAAGGATAAATATCTGAGAGAAATTTTAAAAAATCAACTAATTAATTAATTAAAGTATTCTATGAAGATCTCTAGCGTAGAAGATGCAGTGTATTCCTGTTGCTGATTTTGCCAGCTAGCTGGTGCCACGGTGCAGAGAGCCTAGGCCTGGAGCCAGCAAGACTCATCTTTCTGAGTTCAAATCCAACCCTGGGTAAGTCACGTAACACTGTTGGCCTCAGTTACTTCATATGTAAAGTAAGCTGGAGAAAGAATTGGAAAATTACTTCAGCATCTTTGCCAAGACAATCCCAAATGGGGTCAGGAAGAGTCAGACATGACTGAAAAAAAATGAGCAAACCACAAAGGCTTGCTGAAGGGGAAGGTAGGCTAATGGTATTACCTGATGAAACCTTGTCCTCGAGGAATAAGGGAAAAGGGAAAATGCATTTCCTGGACACAAATAGGAATTCCTCAAACAGAATTTTTTCTCTCCGATTTTTAAAAAAAAGTTCTAAAACAGCAAATAATTCTATAGTTCAGAGAACGTAGCAGGAACATAGACTTCCAGAGGTGCCACCTACCTAAACTGCCACCATGTGGGCCAGTGTTCCTAGTGCCCTTCCCTGACGGGTCCAGGAGGGCCCTCTAGAAGCAGCCTCATTCTGCTCTGTTAGGAAGTCTTCCTGGCACAAGCCTCAAATGATCTCTTTGCAACTTCTACCCATCCAGTAGGCTATAAGCTCTTTGAGGGTAGGAACTGTTTTCCTGCATCTAGCCTAGAATGATACCTGGATAATGCTTGTTGGACTGAATTGAATTCTGTCTGCTGGAGCCAAACAGAAAAAATGAACGAGACAGCAAAATACTCCAAGATAGACAATCAGGCCCCTGGGAGCTTTCTCTCCTCCAGGGTAAACATCTAGAGGTTTCTTCAATTTGTTCTCACATGGCATTAACTCCAGGTTCTTCCCTGCTTCCCTGCCCTGGCTTCTCTCCTCTATACTTTCTTTAGCATAATCACTCCAGTTGCACACACTGAACCAGTCAGAGATCAGAAGGAAAGAGCATTAGAATCAGAGGAGCTGGGTTCAAATTCTGCCTTTTTCACTATTTGGGTATGGCCATAGCCACAACACTTAACCTCCCTGGGTCTCATCTTTAAAATGATTTGTGATTATTGTTGTTCAGTCATGTCTGACACTTCTTGACTCCTTTGGGGGTTTTTGTGACAAAGATACTGGAATGGTTTTCCATTATCCTTTTGCAGATCATTTGATAGATGAAGAAACCAAGGTAAACAGGGTTAAGTGACTTGTCTAGGGCCACACAGCTAGTGAGTGTTTGAGGCTGGATTTGAAATCAGGAAGAGAAGCCTTCCTGACTCTGGGCCCAGCACTGGATCCGCTGTACCACCTAGCTGTTCCCTGTTAAAAAAGTTAGGATTGGACCTAAATGATTTCTAAGGTCCCTCCCATGATGCTCTCCTTGGAGGCTGGGGCTCTCAGTGCCGGCCAAACCTGACCAAAAAAGCATTTCTTAAATATATGCTGTATGTCAGGCATCTATGTGCTGGATGCTGAAGAAACAAAAAAGAAATAAAATATTTCCTCTTCCATGAAGGAGTTTGTAGTTGACTGAGAGAGAAAACCTATAGACATAGATATCTACACAAAATAGAAGCAACATCTTCTCAAAGTGGGGTGCTGTTAGGTGGCCCAGTGGATAGAGTACTAGGCTTGGAGATGGGAGGTCCTGCATTCAAATCTGGCCTCAGATACTTCCCAGCTGAGTGATCCTGGGCAAGTCACTTAACCCCTATTGTCTAGTCCTTACTTCTCTTCTGCCTTAGAACTAATGCACAGTATTGATTCTAAGACCAAAAGGTGACAAAGGCTGACAAATACAATGAGTGGATACAATAAAATGAAACTTCGAAAGAGTTGCCTGAGAAACAGACTGGCAGATGAGCATTTCCTTTCCTTTGGCCCCCTCTTTAAAAAGTTTGCCTATCACTGGTCTAGCCAATGGTATCAAAATCAAATAGCAATGGGTACCACCTATCCATACATAAGGATCTCTATGGGCTATGTAGTGACTTAGTTTTATAGTGATCTTATGTATATCTTATTGTATTTTATTTTGTTAAATATTTCCTAATTACATTTGAAAAAAGCTTTTACCTTCTGTCATATCAATTCTAAGACACAAGAGTGGCAAGGATTAGGCAACCAGGGATAAGTGACTTGCCCAGGATCACAAAGCTAGGAAGTAACTGAGGCATGTTATGAAACTCAGGTCCTCTAAGTTTCCAGGTCTGGCTGTATCCACTGCTACCTGGCTACCCTCTGATTACATTTTTTTAAAAAGCCCTTACCTTCTATCTTAGAATCAATATTAAATATCAGTTCCAAAGCAGAAGAGTGGTGAGGGCTAGGAAATGGGGATTAAGTGACTTGCCCAGATAGGAAGTATCTGAGGCTAGATTTGAACCCAGGACCTCCCAACTCTAGGTGTGGGGCTCTCACCACTGTGCTACCTACTTACTTTCCCCTCCTAATTACATTATAATCTGATTTGGTTTAGTATTGCAGGCTACATTTTTGACATCTTTGTTCAGATATGTATGTATACATATATCTATTATTTATATGCTATCATATAGCATGTGAGCTAACCCTAGAGTCATCTACAAATCACTTATCCGATTCACTGATAAAATGTCAAATGAACCATTCTTCCTTCACTTCACTTACACAGACAGATAGACGGAGAGACAGACAGACAGAGATAGATAGATAGATGGATGGATAGATAGAGCTCTTCCCCCACCCCTAAGTATAATTTCAACTGAGGCTCAAAGTCTGGGGAAGGACGATAGATACTGGTGACTCAGACACCAGGGGCAGAATTTTCAGGGCTCCTCCCATCTCACCTATTAAAAGTCAAAGTAGACTAAATCATTCTCAGGTTTTCCAACCTGACTTCTTTAGCTCTTAAGAATTTTTTTAATAAGGAAAAAAACCTACTGGGATTTGGAACTCCTCCAGTTAATTATATTTCTATGTATTAGTTAAAATAAGAAAGGTTTCTACCTTGTTAATCAGGGCTGGGGCGATGGTATCATTGATATGTGCAACAGCTTTTGAGACACCTGAAAAGAACAAGGAAATGAAATCACTGGTATTAATATAGAGGAGTCACAAGGCGAGTTCTACAGTTAAGGTGAACACAAGTTATTTAATGACATCTTGAAATAGTCACCCGTCTTTCTCATTTCAGGCTTTCCTGCCTAATCTGAGTACTTTCACCTAAGGATGCTAAGGGGTTAAACCAAAAGGGATATAGGGATGTCTTTCGGCAGCTTCCTTTGTAGCTTCCTTGCTTGCTTCCTTCCTCTCTTCCCTTCTATCTTAGAATAAATACTGAGTATTAGTTCTAAGACAGAAAAGCTGTAAGGGCTACGCAATGGGGGTTAAGTGACTTGCCCAGGGTCACACAGATAGGGGGTAGGTTAGTTTCCAAAAAACACTTCATGTAAACACTATGTACACATAAACTACAAAGACTATTCCATAAGATAGGTACAAGCTGATATCAGGAACTCATTGTTGTATTTAATGATTCTAGAGACATTGGATCAGAGTGGATGCTGCCAGAGAAGGAGAAAGAGGAAAAAGAAATCTTGCTCAGAGGATATCGTGTAGGGTCCAGAGTGATGGGGAAACAAACCAAAAAAAGAGAAGAAAGCTTCAAGGGCCTAAAGGTTAATATTCATTCTAGCTCCATGAAGCCTAAACACAGTTATCATTTGAAGATACACTTTCAAGCTCCAGGGGCTGGTCCAGAAGTGTCCAATGCACAATCAGACTATTCTAGGATGAACAAGAGGAGGACATACCTGAGACAGGCTTTAGTTGGGCCAGCAGACCAAACCCCTAAATCCTCATTAATCCAGGTGCCTGGCCAAGGCTCTTAGCTACCCTTCCTCTTGTGATTCAGAATCACAGTCTGCAAAGGCAAAAATCCCTTCTCTTGGTTATTGTGCTCATCTCTGCCTATGTTGTCTGTCTCTGCTCTGTTCTAGTAAGTCCAATTTGGAGAAAGATGAGGAAAAAGAGCCACACCATCAGTCCTCAAGTATCCAAAAGGCCATACGTAAAAGAGAAATGAGCTTAGGCCCTGAGTGCAGAATGAGGAGAGGCAAATTTGGGTGGGAGAGTAACTTTAGGCCAAGGCTAGATTGGCTACCTCCACATGCCCCAACTCTTTCCCTTAATCAAAGCTTGCTTTTTACCCTGGCCAGAGGTACCTTTACCTCTTAGCAAAGACTAATATAGCCAGGATGTCTACCTTTTGTTTCATTTTTGTCACACAACTAGCTTCTGGTAATAAGCTGCACAGCCTTTTTATGTCCTCCCCTGTATTTGAGGTCATTTTTTATTTTGATTCTTTGGACACCATAGTATTCCATGATTTAGAGTCGCCCACTATCACTAGAAGAGGGATGGCATTGAACTTGCCCATCCAATCACTAGTCATAGTCTGAACAACAGGCGTTCTTCATCTATGTGGTTTTCCCAGTGTGGATTGTTAGGCTGATTTCTTTGGAACGCTGCTCATTTCTCTGAAGGATTTGCGGTAGTACTGAAGGCATCTCTGGTTTTGGGGGTTCGGGTTTTGTTTTTGGTGATGGAGGGTCTAATTCTAGCCATGCTCCTTTCTTCTGCCTGCTACTTCTTCCCTTTTCTTAGTTCTTCAGTGCCTATTACCTTCTGTGCTAGCAACTTCTAGCTTCCTGGTCAATCAGCTGAGATCTTATCCCACCACATAAAACTCTCAGCTCACCTCTGAGTCCCTGAGATACCCTGAAGCATAGACTGATGGTGGACTTCTGAGAACTTTTTTAGAGAGCACTGAGGTTTAAAGAGAAGGAAGAAAAAAATTATTGTAGAAAGTGATGATTGAACTTAGAGTGGGCAGCTAGGTGGCACAGTGGAGAGAGAAGTGGGCCTGGAGTCAGGAGGACTTATCATCATGAGTTCAAATTTGGCTTCAGACACTTACTAGTTCTGTGACCCTGAGCAAGCTAACTTAACCTTGTTTGCCTCAGTTTCTTCATCTGTAAACTGAGCTGAAGAAGGAAATGACAAATCACTCCAGGATCTCTGCCAAGAAAACCCCAAGTGGAGTCACAAAGAGTGGGACACAACTTAAAAAACAACTGAAAGACAACAATCTTAGAGCATACAAACCACATTAAGTTTGCTCAAATATTCAACAGGACCTTGGTCTACCTCTACTGAATAACAGCTACAGCTATGCGAAAAGCAGGACTTCTCAATTATTCACAATATAATTTACCAGAGAGACAAACAGGAAAGAACTGTCAGAGGAAAAGTAAATTATCCAAAAAGGCCCCTGGTGCCAGCATATCAAGTCCTGGGGGCTACTGTGAGGGATAATCTGGCTAAATCAGTCTAAGTCCTGAAGGCTGCATTCCAGGGTGCTGTTCAGTTTCCTGCTTCTTCTGGAACTGGGGAGGCTCAAGCTGAAAGACATCAGCTATCAGAGCTGTCTACCAAGGAAACCTACTAGGAAGTGGAGGTTCTTCTGTGGACAGGATGGGCATAATTTCTTTTTTTTAGGTTTTTTTTTTTCCCTAGGGTAGCTTTTATATAGCTAGTTCTGTTTCTTCCTTCCTTTAGGTGACTCTATTCTATAATCATATTCTGTATTCTAGGTAACCTGCCTAGGCCTCTTCTTTGTCTCTGAGCAAAGAGGCTCCCGAGTTTAAAAGTTCAGCCTCCCTCTCTAAGGCTGGATGTCTAGTTACAGCTCTTCCATAATCATTGTTACAGAAAGAGAAATGGAGCTTGGCTTTAGAAGCACAATTCTAAATGTTATCTCAGCAACACCTGCAAATCCTTCCTGCCAAGGGAAGCTCTCTATTTCCTATCACTTCAGTCTCTGAGAAACTGAATAATATCTGTGACTAACCTTGAGAATTGGACTAACTGTCCTCATCCCATCTCATGGCCCCATCTTTGTAAACTTCAGGTGGCTTTACCTTATATGCCCAGGTGCCTCAGAGTCTGGTGCTCCCTGTCTGCTATCAATGACTGTGAGAGACAGCTGGCCTCCATTAATTCATCAAAGAATTCCTTAGAGACAGAGAGAGGTGGGCCTACTCTCCCCATGTATCATGTGCCCCTTTCTTAATATGGCCAGTCATGAACCCCAAATCCCGCGATATTGCCAATTCCATAACTGAAGATATTTCTGTTCTGTTTTTTTGCCCTATGCTTATAAAAATGTACTGTGCTCTCGATTTGGGGTCTTTTGGCTGTTCAAAGGGTCAAGAGACCTGTTTTACTGATGGGCAGTGCCCCCTACCAATAATCTAGAACTTCACTTGGCCAAGCCTGCCTTGATTGATTTTCTTGTTAAATTTCACATGTAACAATCCTCGACATGACGTGGTACTGAAGTCTTCTCTGCTAAAGTGGTTGGAGCCTGCTGACCCTGAGAGGTCCAAGAGGAAGTGCTTCCTGAGGAAGGAGCCATTCTGTTTGTGTATATCAAGGGCCTACCACATGTTAAATAAAAATGCGTGTTCTTGTTTTTCTGAGCAACTCAGTGGGAAGTTGTTACTGACTCTGAAAAGGCAGAAGCACTTACCAACTGGTCACATCCAAAGATGGTGCAGTGGTTGGAATACTGGATTCAGAGGCAAGAAGACCTAAATGCAAAGGCTGCCTTGAATGCTTATTAGCTCTGTGACCCTGGGCAGGTTACTTAATCACCATTCTGCCTTCCTTTCAAAGGCAAAATAGGGATAATAGCAATGGTTACATTGTGAGAAAAATATGAGGTATTTGTAAAGCACTTTATGAAGCTTAAAGTATTATATAAATGCTGGTGATGACTACTGTCAACTGAATCCAGTTTTGGCATTGGTATTCTCTGAAGATTTGTGAAAGACTGTGCCAATAACAGCTAGCCTGTCAATCACCCTGCCTATGGATAGCATGTCAGAAGAAATAATAAGAAGAAGAGTGTAGGAGAAGTTCAGAAACACTGTTCTGGGCAAAGGAAACAACAGAGACTTGATTCCTCAGTGTCCTTTGGAGATTGCTGAAATGAAAGATGTGATCAGATCTTCCAGAATCTAATTAACTGGCTCACAAATACACACACCTGTGTTGCCTTTGTTGATTCGAGTAAGCTTTTGCCAAGTAAGCACAGATGCCAGCCTGGAGAGCCTGGGGGCAGTTCTGTACAAGGAAAATGGTGACTACCAGGAACCAAGGCCATTTATTTACCAGCTGGGAACTCATTAACAGTGAGACCTATTATATGTTATATTTTTGAGTTTGGGGCCTTCCAATAGGCTACCACTGAAGAGATTGGTAAGACTGTTTTTATGGAGCACCTTCAAGGGCTGGGTAGGCCAGAAACTGCTGCCATATACTATGGGTACCAAGCTGAATGCTCCCAGCCAGAGTCAGTAGGATTGGCAGATAGCTGTCTTGGCCAACCTCAAGTATTATCAAATCTTTGAAATACTTTCAGTTCATGATAACTCTTTGGATGTGGCCAGCACATAGCAGAGAGCAGAAAAAGCACAGTGAATACAAATATCCCATAACCTAATTCTAAGCACCAGAAACCACAGAGATTACTAGAGGGGATCTGAAGGTGATGGGGCTTGAAGGGAGACTTCTGACAGGAAAGTGCGGCAATCTTGGGATTCCTTCAGAAACATTTGCAGAATTAAACAACATAGCTTTGCACCAATCTTCTATATCCAGGTATAAAACGGATGACAAGTTGCAGGATAGTGATGCCCAAAAGGAAAAGCTATGAAAGCCAGAGAACTAGGCCTAGATGACCTAAGGTCTTCCAGCTATTCTTCTGAAAAGAGCAGAAATGGGAATGTCTCACTGTCACACTGTCATGTCAAACAGTAAGAGATTTCACATGAAGTACACTGAGGCAGTCGGTGCTTTCTAAAGCCCACCAAGTTATGAGTCCTATAGAATGTGAGCTCTTGCGTGCCTTCAGGTTCCTTTGGTTTAATTCATACTGGAATATGAATTCTCTCTGTGACTTACCCAGTATGTAGAATCCATCCAGTGTTTGTTGAAAGATTTCTAGTGAAGGGAAACCTGTTTCTTGCCCACTGTGTGAAGTGGCCACTCAGGGCGCTACTCTCCCTGCTTTACACAGCTCAAGTTGAAATGACTTGTTAGTAATCCTGGAGTTAGGAAGTGTAAGAGTAAGCCCTCTCCAATGCTGGCTTCTCCTGACTCCAAGCCTAGGCTCCTTCCTCTGATGCCCTATTGCCTTTGATGGTGGCTACTAAGTCAAATTAATAGGCCCCAAGTCCTCAGTCTTGACTGTCTAACCCAGTATTTCATGAACATTAACTACTCAATTTGGCAGAACTTTATAACTTATGGGGCACTTTTCTTAAAGCAATTCTGCAAATGCAAAGACTAGCAGAGAACTCTACTGCACTCATCTTGTATTATCTGTGGAAACTGGGTCAGGTTCTGCCAAAGCTAGGATTTGAACCCTAAGCTTGTCTCCTGACACCATATCCTGAACTCCTTGCTGCTTCCCCACTCCTTAGGTGCCATAAACCACAACAGGAATGAGCTGCAAAACACTCAAAGATTCTGAAATTCTAAGCAAAGGGAAGCATGAAAAGCTGAGAAATGCAATTTTCCTAGAAAGTCTAATAATCTGTATATGTTGACCATCAAGAGTAAATGTGGGGGCAGCTAGCTGGCTCAATGGATAGAGAGCCAGGCCTGGAGACATTAAGTCCTGGGTTCAAATCTGTCTGGCCTCAGACACTTCCTAGCTTTGTGACCCTGGACAAGTCACTTAACTCCCATTGCCTAGCCCTTACCACTCTTCTGCCTTGGAACCAATACACAGTATTGATTCTAAGATAGAAAGTAAGGGTTAAAAAATAAAAAAGAGTAAGTACCTTCTCAAACACAACCATAAATAAATAACAGGTAGAAAACTACAAAAGCTAGAACACCAGATGTTACTGGTTAGGAAGCCTCTGGCAAGGAGAAAGGGTGTGGCCAACTTTTTTACCTTTGCCCAAGAAGCAGGTTTCATCTCCATCTCGGAGTTCCAAGGCTTCATAAATGCCAGTAGAAGCTCCACTAGGTACAGAAGCTCGGAAGATACCTGTATGACAAGGAAAAGCACAGAACAGAGGAATGATTAAAGCCTTATGTTTAGCTAGAGCCCCACACAGGTGGTTTTCTCTCCCACTCATAGAGCAAGAGCATAAAGGATGGGGAGTGGACCAGAAGCCATACCCTATAATAAGCAATGGAAATAATTAGAATTCTGGTATAGAGAAGATTTAGGGAAAGGCAGGATTTCAAGGATTTTTTTTTTTGATCTTTGAAAAATTTATTTATTTATTTAAGGATATTTTCCTATGGTTACAAGATTCATGTTCTTTCCCATAGCCTATGTGCAATTCCACTGGGTTTTACATGTATCATAAGATTTCAAGGGTTTGAAGGACTGACACATAGAGGAGGGAATGGAGTGGTTCTTTGGAGTTCTGGAGGGCAGCACAGAGAGCACCAGTGGGCACAAGTTTGAGAGGCAGATTTCATGGATTTAAAGACCTTGAAGGGACCTCAGAGATCCTCTGTTCCAACCAATTTGAACAAGAATTCCTCCTCCAATGTTTTGGTGGCCAAAGTTAAGCTGGCTAAGGTCTGGAATCTGGTCTGGGCAAGAACTGGCTCACGTCCAAGGACAAAGTCAAATAAAATATGTGGTGGTTTAAGGGGAGCTTTGAGGTCTCTCACTTCTGCTTGGCTTTTAGTCTAAGGCTCGACTCTGTCAAAGCCGGTCTAGAAAAAGGATCAAGTGACAATCATCAGGAAGGGCAGCCATGGCTAAAGCTAGAAGAGAAGCAGATCCCAGACACCAATGCAATATTGGTGTTTAGCATCCCCATGAAGCTAATTTTGGAAGAGAGGTGAAGAGGTGGAGCATTGCAGTGCATGTGGATTACTAGAGAAGAAGGATAAACAATAATTAAGGTGAAATATCCAGGAGGGTTCACTGAGTGACTTTTGGGAATGGAGTGGAGAGTATAAAGTGACAAAATGAATATAATGTCTGGCATTCAGCTACTAATGGGAGGACTCAGGACTATCCATGCATATTAATCCTATCTTCTATATGTTTTAACCAGAGCTAGTGGCTTGAATAAAGGACTCAAACAAATTCAGGTTTAAGTTATTTCATTACTTTGGGAATGGTATGGGAAGTTGGGTAACAAAACACTCTATAAATAGTAAGTGGCCAACTAGTCTCTGTTGGAAGCCCTTCTAGCGAGAAATAACACATTATTTGCCAAGGCAGTCCATTCCCATTCCCCATTTGGGAAAGCTCTCATTGGTAGCAAGTTTGTTTGTCCTTACACCAAGCTTAACACTGCCCCTTGTGACTTCGGCTCATTGCTAGTTTTTTTTTTTTAAACCCTTAACTTCTGTGTATTGGTTCATAGATGGAAGAGTGGTAAGGGTGGGCAATGGGGGTCAAGTGACTTGCCCAGGGTCACACAGCTGGGAAGTGGCTGAGGCCGGGTTTGAACCTAGGACCTCCCGTCTCTAGGCCTGACTCTCAATCCACTGAGCTACCCAGCTGCCCCCTGGAGCTAGTTCTAAAGCTCATCGGAGTCAAGCACAACAAAAGTAACTTTCCTTCCTTCCACATGCCAGCATTTCAAATATTTGACTTTGGTACCATGGTCTCCCAAAAGTTTTCTTCCTCTTTGGCTAAACATCCAGAGGTTCCCTCAACTGATATTCTAATTGTGGGTTCTATAGTTTTCTCACTCCCCTGGTAATCCTCTTCTGGATGGGCTCCAATTTTTCTAAATTTTTCTTTTTTTTTAAAAGCCTTTTATCTTCAAATCAAGACTAAGTATCAGTTCTAAGGTAGAAGTGCAGCAAGAGCTAGACAACTGGGGGTTAAGTGACTTGCCCAGGGTCACATGGCTAAGAAGTATCTGAGACTAGATTTGAACCCAGGCCCTTCTGCCAGACCTGCCTCTATCTACTGTGTCATTTAGCTGCCCCTTAACAAGCACTTAATCACCTGCTAATATTACTATCATTACTACTTCTACTTGATAGGTAGTATTTATATAGTGCTTCAAAGTTGGTAGAGGCTTTATAGATGTTGTCATTTGATGCCAAGGACTGCCAAACGCTGAAAATATGCCTCTCAACATAAAATGACAGAGTTTTTTGGATGCCATGCCACATTGCTAATTCACTTAGGCTTGATATAAGAACAAGGTGGGTGCTGCAGGTCAAAGATCACTGGATTTAGAGTTGGAGGACCTGGGTTCAGATCCTGGCTCTGCTCTTTGTTGTCTCTATGACTCCAACTGGGCAAGTCACTAAACTCTGTGGGCTTCTGTTTCTCCCACTGTTAATTGAAGGAATGGGCTGAATGATCTCTATATTAACCCTCAGCTGTAAATCTATGAACTTCCTAGCAATTACAGAATGAGATGATGCAGAATTTTCCAGGGGAGACTGGATGGCAACTGGTTGGGATGATTATAGAAGGGATTCCCATTCTTATTCTTCTTGGGCTGAAAAGTGAACAGACTGATAAAATAGTATCTAAAAAAAGGGATTTGGATTTCTGGATCACAGTTTAAAACATAGAAACGACATGCTCCTAGAAGAGAGTGGAATACACTTAAAGGCTGGTAAAAATATACTTGTGCAGTCTTGTACATCTAATTTAAAAAAGGCTTTAAATTAAAAGGAATAGGGAGGGAGTTAAATTGTTTATAAAAACCCACTATAGGAGATACAATGTAAGAAGAATAGCAACAGACACTTGGAAATCACAAGAGATAAAAATCTTAGAAGGAAGCCATCAGGGGCAGCTAAGTAGCTCTGAGGATAAAGTTAGGCCTGGAGATGAGAGGTCCTGGATTCAAATCCAGCCATAGACACTTTCTAGCTGTGTGACCCTGGGCAAGTTTCTAAACCCCAATTGTCTAGACCAGTGATGGGCAAACTTTTTAAAGAGGGGCCAAGGAAAGGAAATGCTCATTTGTCAGTCTTTTTCTAAGGCAACTCTTTCGAAGTTTCATTGTACTGTATCCTACTCATTGTATTCGTCAGATTAGGAATAATGGCAGGCACCTGGATAGAACATTTCAGGCCCCCCCCACCCCCATTTGGCCCTTGGGCCGTAGTTTGCCCATCAGTGGCCTAGCCCCTTACCACACTCTTCTGCCTTGGAACCAATACTGAATACTGATTCTAAGATGGAAGACAAGGGTTAAAAACAAAACACAACACCATGGCTCCAGTTGTTCATACACAAATATATAAAGTATAGGTCAGTGATGGTGAACTTTTGGGAACCTTTTAGGGACCCTGTGCCCCACCCTTCCAGACTGTGCAGTGCAGGGAGGTGGGAGCTGGGTGGGGGGGGGGCAGAAAGGAGGGAGAAGAACTGTCTTCTTCAGCCAAGGGGACTCTTGCCCCTACCGGGCTGCACTGGGGGCGGGCAGAGTGAGGGAGCTCTGTCCAAGCCTGGCTGGGAAGGTGGGGGAAGCCTCGGCAGTGAGATGGCTCAGAGACCCAGTGCCTCACTCCCTGTGCTGGGTATGCCCACAGAGAGGTCTCTGCACGCTGTCTCTGGCACATGTGCCAGAGGTTCACTATCATAGGTACAGGCCTGAGGGCCAGATCCAGGCTGTAGTTTTCCCATCATGATGGGGAATAGTTTGCCCATCACTGGTATAGGCGGTGAGTTAGGTGAACCACAAACCATGATAAATAGAGGCAAATTTGACTTCATAGGCATTACTGAGCTTTGGTAGGATGAGATCTATGATTTGCACTAGTTCTGAAAGTGGACACCTTATTCAAAAGAAATAACAGGTAAAAAGGAGTGGGGATAGAATAAGTTAAAAGGATGCATGGAGAAATCCAGTAATAAATGGGGAGGGTGGAATCTGGTGGAGATCATTTGGGAGAAGGACTGGAGGCAAAGAGAAACAATAAACATCACAGTATATTTCAGACCATTTTGCCAGAAGGAATACATGAGGAAATTAGGAAATTGATTCTAAACCTAGCATGGAGGGATGATATAGTAAATGGTGGTCCATATTTCTGTTGCATGTTCTCTTTGATCACAGTAGGGCAGCTAATGACTTCTTTAATCACTTTAATGACAATTATCTTCAAAGAGTAGAGGAACCAAGAAAGGAAACTTCTATTTTGGATGTGATTCTCACTAATGAGGAAAAACTGTTTCTTGGAGTAGAAATGATGGGAAACTTGGGAGGAAATGAACATTACATTTTGGGAACATGTGGTAGGGAAAACCTGGACACAAATCTGTCACACTCTCTAGATTTTGTGAGAACAGATTTTGAAGGGCTTGTAGAAAATAGGCATGCTTAAAATCTATAGTGGAAGTCAGTTTAGGTCTGGGAGAAATGGGAAGTTCTGAAGAGATGACATTCTGAAGATACAAAAGGGAAATAATTCCAATGAGGAGGGAAAAGAGTTATTTAAAGGGACAAATGTGAATATACAGGGGGGTAAATCCTTGTTCAAATATGGGTTTGACTAGATGGCTTCTCAGTTCCTTTCCAAATACAGATTCTGCGAGCCGTATATGACCTAAGTTATTGTAAAAAAAAAAAAAAAGAAACCGAATGGGGAACATAACAGCACTATCCCTTCTCAGATTGTTGTGAGGATCCAACAAGATAATATTTGTAAAATGCTGAGCACAGGTACTGGCACACAGAAAGTACTTAATAAATGCAGGTTTCCTTCCTTTCACTCAGGCTTTGCTTGGATACTTCCATGACCATAAACTAACAAAGCAGTGATCTGGCTTTGTGGTTTCTTTCTCTGTTATAGTCACATTTATGATATGTACTCTTGGGAAAAGAGCTTGGGTTTACTCTATAATTGGAAAATTCTAATTAGAGAACAATTTTTTTCTTCTTTGATTTGCACCAAAAAGACTTTGTTAGTGAAGGCAACACCTGGCAATAGCAACTCCCTCTCCAGACAGAGAGCATGGAGACTCCTCCAACTGCCTAGGGACAATGAGAGCCACAGTCACACAGCAATGACCAACATAATTAATAGAATTAAAGGAGGAAGACTTTATAGACATCATTCCTGTATGAGTCTACAAAACATAATCGTTTCAGTCCCCTCTTATTTCTATATCTGGATCTCTCCGTTTACTAAAAAAGAATTCCATCAATTTCTGATGGGCAAGTTTCACATTCTGACCAAAAGCAGAGCCTCACATGATGAAAGGAGTTCCCAACTCCCCCAGAGAAGGGATATAAAGCATGTATGCAAGAAGGATTTACTCTTTGAGAGTACCTCGTTTAGGAAGCTGGTTTAACCTTGAAAGCAATCATATAAAAGAGTGGAAGAATATACACTCTCAATGTCAGTGAAAAGCACAGATTTAAGGACTCTTTTTTGGTAGGCAGGAGGGAAAGGTAGGAAGAAGAAAGGGAGGCTTATAGAATCTCAGAGTTGGAAAGACATTTAGTGCATCCCCACCACCTGATTCATGAATTCCCTCTATATCATCTTTGACAGGCTAACGGGTTTTACTAGTCAAGTTAGAATTCACAGTGGGACAGCTTCAGCTCTCCCCAGGAAGCGGACTACTCGATATCACTAGTATCATTCAGGTTGGAGACTATTTCATTTAATTTTTTATTGTATAAAACAGTCAGTTCATGAAACTGCTATAAACTAAGACACAGGGGACTACAAAAAAGGAAAAATCTCTTCTTCAAATTAATAAAAGGGATATCTTTAAGAATCCCCAACCCCATTGTTTATCAGGAACAACACAAACACCTCCTCTCCTGCTTCATGAAAAGAATGGTAGCAGGCAAATAAGGTTTCCAGAGGAGTTGTTTTGTCTTATCTGTATGTCCTTATCCACTGGTTACAAAGGGATCAGATCTACTCTGAGTCTTCACACTGAACCAAAGGGAATCTTGATTTCTCAAAGGTTACACCAGCTGTTCAAAGTATAATCAAGCTGGGAAGGCTTTGAATCAGGGCCAGAAGCAGATAGACAAGGCACATAGAAGGTGAGAAACTTCTTGCCACAAGGATGGTACTGGGTATAGAATTTTTGGGGGCACAGCAACTCATGAATTATGATTATGATCTGCTTCAGTGAAAGGAGTATTTATGCCAATAAAATCAGATCTAAGAAAATACAGAAGTGAATGTATACTACACATTTGGTCTTGTACTCACCCAGGCTTTTCCTTCTTTCCTGCTTGTCAGATAAAGCACACTCCAGCTGGCATTCTCACAACTTCTGTCCACATCTAGCTACTTTGAATAAAAGGGTTTCTCCACGGTTTCCAGAACACTTGCTTGTTTGATCACTGGGGAACACCAGGTTATCTACCAACCAAGCAAATGAAGGTCCCCATTGGGCAGCAAATAAATGGATTTGCATCCTGGAGACATTTTTGAGGTAGGAGGTCTTGATTTGATCTTTCCTCCTCATCTCCTTGTCCTTGGGAGTCATCCTGTGCCAAATTTAACATACCTGGAAGAGGGCCTGGGGATCAGGAAGGCAAAGGGGGCATGCACCTTTATGAGTGTGGAGATCAACCTCAACTGTGGGGTTTCCACGAGAGTCGAAGATCTCCCTGGCATGGATCTTGAGAATAGACATGGTGAGATTCTGTGAGGAATAAAGATAAGTGTCATCTGCATTTATTCATTTGTCCAACAAATATCTGAGTGTCTACTGTAATTAAGGCATTATGTGAGGCACTGTAGGGGTTACAAATTTATTTAAGATATAGTTCCTATTTACTATAAAGGAGTACAGAGGAAACAAAACACATACACAAGTATCTCTGACATGGGGCTGGCTATGGTGAATCCATGAGTAAGACAAACCAAGGACTATACAGAATACCCACTTAATATCTTCCCCTAGCTGTTTTATCTTCAAAACTCAACTTATTAACTTTTGACTTAAACTCCCTCCCCTCCCCAACTTCTCTACTTTTGTTAAGGGTCAAGAAGTCAGTCAGTCAACTATCAATGTCCACAGGATGCAAAAAAAGGCAAAAGTCAGTCCTGCTCCTCAAAAAGTTCACAATCTAATGGAGGGGGGGGAGACAATATGTAAACAACTATGGTCAAATAAGTTACATACGGGATAAAGAGGAGTTCAGAAGGCTCTACCACAGGTTGGGCACAAATAGTCCATTAGAACATCTGGGATAGAGCTGTCTCTAGAATCGTGCACCTCATGCTTCCTTCTTGCGTCTGAGATTATGCTTTGCTCATGGAGCAGTGTCTTCTTTGATTAAGGCATGCCAGGAAGGGCAGTCTTGTGCCATAATCTTCTATGTTTCACAATCCCTACCAAAGTTCTTCAGAGAGATATTGAGCATATCCTTGGATTGCTTCTTCTGACCTCTGTGTGAGTGCTTGCCTTGTGTAAGTTCTCCATAAAATAGTCTTTTAGATAAATGTACGTTTGGCATGACCAGCTCATCAGAGTTGCACTCTCTGCAGTAGAGATCGAATGCTTGCTTGGTAGTTCAGCTTAAAATTGGACCTCAGTGTATGGTACCTTATCCTGCCAGGTAATCTTCAAAATCTTCCTCAGCCAATTCAAATGGGAACCATTCAATTTCTTGGCATGGTATTAGTATATACTGTGCTGGTATATTAGTATATTGTTTCACAGGCATACAACAATGAGGTTAACACAACAGCTCTGTAGACTTTCAATTTGGTAGGCAGCCTAAAACTTCTTTCTCACATTTTTCTTTGGGAGCTTCCCATATGCTGAGCTAGTTCCGGCAATGTGTTCATCAACCTCATCATCTATGTAGATGTCTCTGGAAAGTTACTGCCAAGATAAGAGAGCTTATCTCTAGCATTCCAAATTTCTCCATTTACTGTAACCAATGGTTCCATTTATGGATGATACAGTGTTAGCTGGTAGAGAATCTCTGTTTTCTTGGTGTTGATTGTCAGGCCAAAATTAGCACAAGCAGCAGAGATCAATCTGCTTCATCTCGGCATCGGAGGTGAATTGAGTACTTAATGATGTGTGTCAAAAGTCTTGAGCCAACTCTCCCACCATTTTGGCTTTGCAGTCTTTTCAAGTTAGTTTATCATTAGTGCAGTAAGTTGACCATGATGCCATTTTCATCCTCGTTGAAGTGTTTGACAACATCTCAGAAAACAGACTGATAAAAAGAATGGGAGCAAGCCCACAGCCCTACATCACTGCAGTAATGGCTGGGAAAATGTGAGAGCATTGTCCATCTAGAACTCATGCAAGTATGCCATTGTGAAACTGGTTTACAATCCTGATGAACTTCCTGGCAAATCAAACTTTGTCATGAACTTCCGCAAGCCCTCACCACTAACAGTATCAGAGACCTCGGTCAGATGCATGAATGTGGTGTACAGACCTCTGTTCTGTTCTTGGCATATCACCTGGGGTGTCAGGCAGTAAACACCATGCCGACTATTCCGACACCCTTTTTGAAGCCACACAGGCTCTCAAGTATAGATGACCATCTTCCAGGTGAAGAATATGCTAATTAAGGAGGACTCTGGCAAAAATCTTGCTAACAGTGAAAGAGAGAGAGATCCTTTTGTGATTGTTACAGGATAGCCTGTTTCCTTTTCCTTTCTAGAGATGGATAATAGAGGCAAATTTGATTTCCTGAGGAATAATCTCTTCTTGCTATACAAACCAGAAGATTTTAATCAGCATCTGTATAAGCAGTGGATCCCCTGCCTTATAGATCTCTGCTGGGAGGGAATTAGTGCCAGGAGCTTTTCCACACACAGGAGCCTAATGATATTCAAATCCTCTTCTTCATTTGGAAGTTCAGTTAGAGAGGGATTGACTATCAATGTCCTCAGGATGCAAGGTGTATGGTCATTGGCTTCAGTTTGGCTGATGACAGTTTGTTGAGAATGTCATGGAAGCCCATCTCTCCAGGGTCATGTCCTTATCACCAGCCAGCGTAGCTCTATCATCACTGAGTATCTGAGATGCACCAGAGGTCTCTGGCCCATAAATAGGAGCATTATGGAAGCACTTCAGATTGTTGCTACTGGTGTAAAATGGAGTCTCATCTGCCTTCTTACTGAGCTAAGAATCCTATATCTCTTTAAGATTCACTTGCACTTTTTTTTTAATCTTATTTTTAAAACCCTGACCTTCCATCTTGGAGTCAATACTGTTATGATTAAAAATGATGAGGGCCGAGATCAAAAGGAAGAATAGTATTTTAATAAAAGCCATGCTGATAGAGATAAACTGACCACGCACCTGTAAGAAACCTATTCCAACCTCACCATCAGCCATTTACCTTTCATCTCTCCACGCGCTCAGGTAGCTCAAGAGGAAGTTCCAAGTCACTTCCCCCTAGTTTAAAACAGTCCCTCACCTTCAATACATAATCCAAAACAGGAAACCCATTGGGGATCACGGGAAATGTAGTTCCAAGTATCCCAAGTGATTTTAAATGACACAATACTGTGTATTGGCTCCAAGGCAGAAGAGTAGTAAGAGTAGGCAATGGGGGTCAAGTGACTTGCCCAGGGTCACACAGCTGGGAAGTGTCTGAGGCCAGATTTGAACCTAGGACCTCCCATCTCTAGGCCTGGCTCTCAATCCACTGAACTTTCCAGCTGCCCCCCTTGGACTTTATTTTTGATAGAGTTAAACATGCCTTCTTAGAGATGGCCAAATTGTCCTATTAGCAAACCTTGTGGAGTTTTCATTTTTCATTTAACAGCTGCTGAACTTCTCCATCCTTTTCATCAAATCAATCCTGATGTTTGTGAGTATTCTGGACCAATACATCAAATCTTTGGAAGTGGCTCACTCCTTTTTCTGTGCCACTGCTGCCAACTGTATTTTGGTCTAGCTTTTCCTCCAAGTCAGCAACAAACTGTTCACACATAGAGAAGTACTCTAAATTGTTGACCTTAAATCTTCTGAAAAGGGCTCAGTAAGCCCTTTCACCAGAGGTGCTAGTCCTCTCTGAACATCCCATATATTCCACTTGTAGAAGACACAGCAAGGCTGGTGTCATTGGATTGTAGGATATATGGGAAGAAGTGATGTAAGTTGTAAGAAGAATGGAAAGGTAGATAGCGGCCAAGCAGGGAGTACCCCATTCTTCAGTCACCCAGGATCAAAACCTTGGAGTAATCTTCAACTTCTCCCTTCAACCTATCTAATACATCTCTTCCAACACAGCCAATCATTTATTAAGCCTGGTCAGTTTCTCCTACTCAACATCATCTTCTCTTTACCTCTCCATCACTCTAGTCCAGGCCCTCATCAGTTCTTGCCTATAAGTTTCTGTAATTTTACTGTTTCACAATTGATCTCTTTGCACCTAGTTTTTCCTACCTCCAAGCTACACAGCTGTCAAATTGAAAACCCTAAAGTACAAGTCTGTCCAGGTCACCCTTCTGCTCAGTTGATGCCAGTCACTCCCTAATACCTCTGGGATTAAATACCAACTCTTCTCTTTGGTGCTGAAAGCCTCTCACAAACAGGCTCCAACCTACTGAGTCAGCCTCATTATGCATTCCTCCCCTTCACTCTATGATCCTGTCAGACTAGTGTAGGTGTTTCTCATTCAAAATAGTCTATACCCCGTTTCTGCTTTTGAGCAGGTCACTCTGGCAAGCCTAGAACAAATGAACATTTACTAAGCAGTCTGTGGTAGGCTAAGTTGTGCTAAGTACTGGGTATGTTAGCAGAAGCAAGAAAGACAGTCCCCGAGTTCAAGAAGCTTCTATTGAAATAAGCCAGAATGATGGCTGGGAAGAAATGCAGTGGTCAAGGAAGTCGCAGAGACTAGTGAACATAGGGCATTTGATTGAGATACTCTTGCAAGGAATGGTAGTGTTGATATGATTACAGTGATACCTCAGTTTTTGTGACCATGTTGCTAATTTTTCAAAAACCAAGGGCAACCCAGGGGTTCTCCTGCTCAGAGTGGCATTGTTTCTCCTTGTGTGAGCATCGCCCCATGTGTCAAGCCAAATAATACCATTGTTTTTGTGCTTTTTTTTGATTGTGAGCTTTAAATCTACAATTACATATAAGTGATCACTGCATATACAGTATTCAGTTTAATGTGTTTATTTTGCATTTTTCAGTTTCAAAATGTATATAATGCATGTAAGATAAAAACACATGTGCTCAAATCTCATTGTCCCTATTATGTGTTTCCCTTGCTAATAAGCTAACCCTTTTCCTTTTAGCCCCATCCTGGGACCAAAGAAAGTTTCCAGATAGTGCCTTGATACCTAAAGTCCTTATGGAGGGGGATTCCCCTTCCAAACGATAACCTCTCTCTCCCCTTCTCACCATCTTCCATATGGCAAGAAGACTCTCCATGAAGGTAAATGCTATGTTAAATGTTCCATTTATTCTTTACATTAGTCTTTTATATTCATTTCTTATTGTTTTTAGTATTAAACACTATATTTATTCTCTATAAAATTTGTTTTTGGGATGTATTTTGGAGTGTTTAGAACGAATTAATTGGATTTACATTGATTCATATGGAAATAATTGCCTATTTTCATTGGTTTTGGATTTCTCTGATTGTTTTCCAATGAATTATCAATGAAAACCGAGGTATCACTGTAATTTCTTAAATTTGGAAAGAAGAGAAAGAAATATGTAAGGGGCTATGTGTTGTGGACATGGTGGCCCAGGAGAGATAAAGTGAATTGTCCAATAATTGATGGTTGGAATCCTATCCATGAGACTTTGAGGTCGGGATGAAGGTGGAGGCTGGAGAATAGGTACCATGGCCAAGAAGCAGCATTCCTTCCTCATCTTTACTTCTTAAAATCTGTAGTTTTCTTCAAAGCTCAACTCAAATGCCACCTTCCATATGAGGCCTTAACTGATCCCCCCAACTATCTTTTGTTTATTTTATATTAATTCACATACATGTTGTTCCTCCAATAAAATGTAAGTTCCTTAAGAGCAAGGACTGTTTCACTTTTTTTTTTGAACTTTTAGAAGGTATTTAACAAATACACAGTTGATCGAAGACTTCTTTTCTGATTTCCTCAGTTGTTTATACCTTTTACATCCATCCCTGAGCTTTTTTAAACCCTTTTCTTCCATCTTAGAATCAATACTATCTATTGGTTCCAAGGCAAATGGGCTAGGCAATGGAGGTTAAGTGACTTGCCCAGGGTCACACAGCTAGGAAGTGTCTGAGGCTAGATCTGAACCTCTCTAGGCCTGGCTCTCAATCCATTGAGCTACCCAGCTACACCTCCTTCCCTCCACACAGCTTTTTAAGAAATATATATATATCCTATTTTACTGAGAATATCAAGTGCTAAAATATTGTAAAATTCCACAAAAGGTACCTATAACCACTTTAAAGAGTTGGGTATACCCAAACACACTTGGAGATCAAATAGATGAAGGATATCTTGATCAGATGATGCCATGCAGTTGGTTTAACAACCTACAAAGCTTGATTAACATTTAACAGTACAAATAGATGTCAGGTCCAAAATTGTAAAGGAAGAGTGGGTTGGATTGTCCACAGGAAATTAAATTGGAAAGCTTTTTTAAAGGCCTCAATATTTTATATTTTTCAGGAAACAAAGGTCTATCTTTTCAATACCAAAATTCTACCAGTTATATCAAGCCCTACAACAAATACAGGGAGGAGGAGAAATTGAACTAGCCAGCTTCAGAGTAAGGAAGACCCAGGTTCAAGAATGCCTGAGAAATACTGAGTGACTCTGGCAAATCATGGAACTTCTTGGTGCCTCAAGATGTCAATTTGCATTGGTAGAAGTTTTCTTCCCAGCAATTCTTTATACTAATAAAATTAAAGGTCCAGTCCAAGAGCAAATTCTATCAAAATTTGGTCCATGCCTTTCAGAATCTTTCCCATAGGTGGGTTTGAGTAGCTGCAATAACCAATGAGGATCTTTGATGAACAGGGATAAAAGATGTCATCACAGTCTACAGGTGAAGTCGAGATATTACAGGTGACTAGTTCACTTATATCCTCTCAATATCAGACTAAGGTCTCCAAAAAGTTGAGTTGACCGTATGGCAAAATGACAAGAGGACTTGGACAAATATTGCCCAGAGAAATAATGATAGGTTTGAGATCTACATTATTTCAAAAACATCTTACTTAATGAGGTTACAGATCCATTTGGATATCAGAGTATTTTCAGCACCTAGCACAGTGGCTTGTACATAGTAGGAATTTAATAGATGCTTGTTCATTAGATGATCCTGTATTTATTTAAAATTATACATGTTATCTCTCCTAACCCCAGTAGAATATAAATTCCTTGAGGACAAAGAATGTTTCATTTTTATTTGTCTTTTGTACCTAGAACAGTGATGGGCAACCTTTTGAGCTTGGTGTGTCAAAATTTGCCAAAAAACGGAGTATAACTCAGGTGGTGTGTCATTTGGAGAAAAAATCCATAATTTCATGTTATTTATAGTTTAAATAACAAAAATGTATAATTGTAATATATAACTATTTAATAAACCAAAACAAGAAATTAATATAGGTAGAATCGTCATCTATAGTGCACAGAGTGTCTATACTACATTTCAGCAAATGTTTCATCTCGGCATGCATCCCCATACTTCTCTGTATGCAGCTGCATGCAGCCGTGTGTCATTGAAAATGGCTACGTGTGTCAGTGCTGACACGTGTGTCATAGGTTTGCCATCACCAACCTAGGACATAAGTTCTTAACAAATGATTGTTGATTAACTGAGAACAGAGAGGGGCAGATAAGTGGTTCAGTGGATAGAGAGCCAGAGAAGGTACTGGGTTCAAATCTGACCTCGGATACTTTCTAGCTATGTGATCTTGGGCAAGTCACTTAACTCCAACTGCCTAGACCTTATTGCTCTTTGGCATTGGGGGAAAAAATCAAGTATCAATTCTAAGACAGAAGGTAAAGATAAAAAAAAAATAGAGAGAAGGATAATTTCCTGTGAAGGTGATTAGGGAAGACACAAAGGTATAGGTAGCATTTGGGTAACTTGAAGGATCTAGGATTTCAATAGGTAAAGATGAGAGAAGGTGGCATTCCAAATACAAAAGGAGGAAACTATAATGTATTTGTGAATGGACAAATAGATCATCTTGTTTGTAATATCCTGTTCTTTGAAGGAAAAAGTGGGAAATCAGGCCATCCCTTTGGGGTAAAAACATTCTACTTAAAATGAAATCCTTAAAGCAATGACAATAGTAGAAATAAAGCTAACTTTAGAATTAGAGTAATGTGTTGAATCCTAGCTCTCCCATTTCTAACTTATATGATGTGAGTAAATCACTTTACTGGATCTCAATAGTCTCATCTATATTATAAAATGAGGTGTTTGTAGTAAATCTTGCTCTTTGAGCTCTAAATCTACAAACATATGATTTCTTAAGCTTTCTGGTTTCAGTTTCATTGGGTAAGAATGATGGGCTTAGACTCAGTGATCCCTAACCTCCTTTCCAATTTCAAATCAAATGAAATAAATATATAAAGTGCTTTGCAAATTGTGAAAGGGAATTTAAAACTCTATTTGTTTAATTTAACTTAATCAATCAAGAACTAGAAGTGCCCCTCCTTTCACACTTAGTCAGACACTTGAAGATCTTTTTACAAGAAAGTTCTCACCTTCAAGAAACAGGAAGTGGATCCCACAGGTTTCCCTGTCCTGGAAGAAACTACAAAGCTCAACTTCTACTGGATCATAGAAATGGGAGGATGTTGAAAGCCAACAGAATCATGTGGAAAGGATGCTTGGTCTGGAATTGGAACACTAGTGTCTGAATCCTGGCTCTGCTCTTTGCAAGTTGTTCCCTACTCTCTGAGCTTCAGATCCCTCATCTGTAAAATGAGGAGGTTGGATAGATGAATGCCAAGATTGGAATGTGACTCGGACAATTCCCTTCTCTTTTCTGCCTTCTCTGTAATATATGAATATATGTAATATATGAAGGTTGGACCAGATCAACTCTGAGGTTGCTGGGTAACTTTGGGCAATTCACATCCTTCTCTGTAAAATGTGGAGGTTGAACCCGATGAAATTTTTGAGATTGCTAGGAAACCATGGATACATCATACGGGGCTAGAAGGCCCTGGTTACCCTTGTCTGTAAGAGGAGAAGGTTGGACTCTATGCTCTCTTTGGCCCCTTTCGGCCCTAATATTCGTTATTGGTCTACACCAGCTCTAAGGTCCCTTGAAGCTTTGTAGCTCCCACATCTTCTACTCTGTGCACACTGTGTATGGACCTGGGTACGTGGAGGCGGGCTTCCCTGTTTGACTGGAAGCTCTCTGAGGACAGGTGGTTTTGTTTTTTGTTTTGCTTTGCACGCCCAGCGCCTGGCACACAGTTGATGCTTAATAAAGGCTTGTCTCTGGCTGGAGCCGCCTTCCTTACCTGGTCTTGAGGTTTCTTCGGCTTCACGCAGAGGAAAGAGGCTGTGAATAGGGTTGACAGCAACCGGAAGCGTTAACTACTGAGTCATTCTCCCAAAACTTTCTCTCTCTCCCAAAAATCAGACCCAGCCAGCCCCTTTCTCTCGCCATCATTCCTGAATAATGCCTCCTGCCCGCATGCTCCTCCCTCTCCTTTCTCCCTCCCACAGCCCTTCTCGTCCTCTTCACTTCCGGGCCTAGGATTTGGGGGAGGTGCGGCGCCTTTTAAAACACCGCCCCCAACGCCTATTTGTCAATCCTACGGCACCACCCTCTGCGTCCTCCCTCCCCATTGGTGGAACAGGCAGCTCCTCTAGCCCCGCCTCCTAAGTGGACTCGTCGCTAGGCTCACGTACTTGGGCATTGACTGGCCTGCCTGGGGTTAAATGCTCTCTTGGTCCAAAAGTTCTCCTACGAGACCCTAGCCCTGTTCCCTGTACCCCACTTCCCGCCCCCACCCCCCACCCCCCA
>NC_058132.1:43594485-43630241 GCF_016433145.1 Gracilinanus agilis
CCGGCCCCGGTCCCAGCCCAGGCCCCTGCCCCTGCCCCACTGGCCTGCCCTCTTTGCCCTCCCCTCAGCTACCCCGCCCGCGACCCCGATTTCCGTTCAACGGGTTCGGGGCCGCGAGCGAGAATGGGGAGGGAGGAGGGGCGGTGGCTAACACGCATGCGCTCCGCATCCCTGCTGGGGCGGGGCTGTGGGTATTGATGTAAAATTTGTCCCATTTTGGCTCCCATCCATGGCTTGGCAGACTGTAAACGTTTATTAAGTGCCTACTATGTGCTAAGCCCTAGAAATACAAAGAAGAGCAAAAGACAGCTCCTGTTTTCTGGGAACTCATTGTGATAACATGCAAACCCTATGTATAAACAAAATTTGGAGAGGATAAATGGGAAATTCTTAAAAGAGGGAAGGCTCTAGAATTAAAAGGCATTGGCAGAATATGACAGTAAAGGAAAATAATAAATGTTGGAGGAATGTGGCAAAACTGGAACACTAATGCATAGCTGGTGGAGTTGTGAAGTGATCCAACCATTCTGGAAGGCAATTTGGAATTATGCTCAAAGGGCTTTAAAAGAATGCATATCCTTTAATCCAGGAATACCATTACTAGGTTTGAATCCCAAGGAGATAAAAAAAAAAGTGAAAGGATCTGTTTGTACAAAAATAGTTATAGCTAAGCTTTTTGTGGTGGAAAAAACTGGAAAATGAGGGGATGTCCCTCCCTCGTTTGGGGAATGGCTGAATAAATGGTGATGAAATACTATTGTGCTATAAGGAATGGTGAATTGCTTGATTTCTATAAGAACTGGAAGGACCTACACAAAATGATTCAGGGGTGAAATGAGCAGAACCAGAAGAACATTATATACAGTAACTGTAACATTGTGGAATAATCAAATGTAACAGACTTTGCTATTAATGCAGTGCTTCAGGACAATCCTGAGGGACTTGTGAGAAAGAATGCTATCCACATCTAGAGAAAGAACTATGGGAATGGAAATGCAGAAGAAAAACATATGACTTGTCACTTTTTAAAATGGCTATATGATTTGGGGTTTTGGTTTTAAAATGTTACTCTTTTACAAAAATGAATATGAAAATAGTTTTGAGTAATATAATACAGGTATAACCCAGTGGAATTGCTTGTCAGCTCTGGGAGTGGAGAGGGAAGAGGAGAGAACATGAATCATGTAACCATGGAAAAATATTTAAAAAGTAAAATTATATTTAAAAAAAAAGAGGGATTGGCAGGCCTGGAAAGGGGGGAGACCCTGGGTTCAAATCTTGTTAGAGATAATTCTTAGCTGTGTGACCCTGGGCAAGTCACTAAATCCCAATTGTCTAGTCGGCTCCATTCTTCTGTCTTAGAATTGATGCTTAGACAGAAGGTAAGAGTTCAAAAAGAAAAAGAGGTTTTAGGAACAGCTTCCTCTAGAAAATGGGATTTTATTTGGTACTTAAAGGAAGCCAGGGGAGCCAGAAGAGAGGCAGAGATGAGCAGGAAGATGGAATGTGGTGGAATTTGGAGCACATGATTTAGAGATGGTAATGGTTTAGTATTTATGGAACTGTTTAAGGATTTAGGAATGTACTATTTGATCCTCATAACAATCCTGGGAGATAGATGCCATTATTCCTACTTTAATAGATGAAGAAATTGATGCAGACAGCAGTTAAATGATTTTTTTTGCCTAAGGTCACACAACTAGTAAGTATAGTAATTTGAAGTCAGATATTCCTGATTTGGGAGGCAGTTAGGTGACTCAGTGGATAGAGCCTGGACCTGGAGTTAGGAAGAGGTGAGTTGAAATCAGGCCTCAGACCAAATGACCCTGGGCAAATATAGTACTTTAAGTCACTGTACCTTTGCCTTAATCCCCTGGAGAAGCAAATGGCAAACTATTCCCATAACTTTGTCAAGAAAACCCCTTGGACAGTATTGGTGGAGTAATGAAGAGTAAGACAGGGTTAAACAACAATTTCTGACTAGTCCAGAGCTCTCTCTACTCTACCATTTAATTTAGAAGGCACATTTAACATGTATTAGGAAATATTTAGCACCTAGCTACTGAGATTAGCATTAGAAGGTACAGGCTTGTCAAATGATGCAAATTTAAAAATAATCTTACTATAATTTCTTCTATCTGTGCAAATGGATGTTAATTATAAATAATTACAAGCATGTAATTATACTTTGTAATTTTTACTAAAATTGCTTTGTAATTTTACTTTGAAATAAATTTTTTCATCTTATTATTTCTATCTTCTTTGCCTTATGGATAAAAAAATGCACTGGATCAATTGAAGCAGCTTGGTCCTTCAAGGTTTTATTAAATTCTGACCCTTTCTTAAGGACTAGGTCTAGAGTCCCTTGTTGGGAAGACAGAGGGGGCTGCTAGGTTCAGTCTCCACAGCACTTGAGGACATTTTTCACATACTCTACCCCTCCACCCAGCAGCTCAATTGGAGCACTTCTTTCCTCTCCTTGGCTGTCTGGGGTAAAGGTGGGGGGCAGCTTGAAGGTGTGGATTGGGCACACAATCTCTAAAAGGTTTGCCAACACTGGCCTAGACCTTGATCTCACTGGTATAAGGTATTCCCAGGTGAGGAAACTTCCTCTACTAATAAAGGTTGGCATCTTCTCAGCAACTTATGATCTTAGGGAGTTGCCTAGAATGTGGAGAGGCCAAACAATAATAGCAATAGCAATAATAACTAGCATTTATCTAACCTGTTAAGGTTTGTAAAAAAAAGCATTATAAAAATCATCACAAAAATCTTGTGAGGTAGTTGTTATTGTTAAGCCTGTTTTATAAATGAGAAAACGGAGGCAGAAAGAAGTTAAATGACATGCTCAGACTCACATAGCTAATAAATGTCTGAGGGAGGATTTGAATTCCGTTCTTCCCAACTCTGAGTCCAGATACTCTATCCAGCTGCCTAGAACCCTACTCCCAGCAGGTGTTAGAGACTGGACTCGAATCCTGATTTTCCTGGCTTTCTCTAGCCACAATATTACTTTTTTTTTTTTTAACCCTTGTAGTTCAGTGTATTGTCTCATAGGTGGAAGAGTGGTAAGGGTGGGCAATGGGGGTCAAGTGACTTGCCCAGGGTCACACAGCTGGGAAGTGGCTGAGGCTGGGTTTGAACCTAGGACCTCCTGTCTCTAGGCCTGACTCTCACTCCACTGAGCTACCCAGCTGCCCCCCTCACAATATTACTTTTTAAAGAAACCATTAAAATTTTTTTTGAGTCCTGAATTCTCCCCTCCCTCGCCTCTCCCCTTGACTTACATGTAAAATCATGTAAAACATTTTCCAAGTTAATCCTTTTGTAGAAGAAAACTTGAGCCTAAAAAAATGAAGAAAGTGAAACATAGCACGCACAAAACCATTTTTTGCTTGTCAGGCAGAAGGAATGAAGTAAAATAGGAAACTACCAGATGAGGAAGGGTTAACCCAAGGTTATAGTAATTAATTACCCACTCAACTGAATCCAGCTCAATCATTCCTTGTATTATTTTCCCATCATGAATCGTGAAGTTGATTGGAGGGCACTTCATGCTGCCTACACTGGAGGTGATGAAAAAGTTGCTAATGACTGCTCTGATCTTTAGCACGTAGCTTACTGTTTTACATGGAGGAGATGGGCAATAAATGTCCATTGAACCGAATCCTCAAGCCTGGGTGACCACTTATTGGTGATGTTACGGAAGGGATTTTTGGTCAGGTGTGGGTTGGATTAGATGACCACAGTGAGCTGTTCAGACTTTGAGCCTGTCAGTTCTGTTCTTGCTTAATGACCTCAGGTGAGAGGGGAACCCACTCCCACCCAAGGCAGCTCATTCTGCTTTCAGAGAAACAAATATTATTAGGCTAGTTGCCCTTGCACTAAGTTTACATCTGCTATCTCCAACTTTCCCTGCTTTCATTTATTACTCTTACTTCTGCTCTCAGTGCCAAACAGAACATGTCTAATCCCTGTTCCGTGACAGCCCTTCAAATATCTGTAGACAGTTCATATGACCTCCATAACTCTCTTCTCTAAGATAAATGTCCCTGCTTCCTCAGTCTTGGCAAAGTGAGATCTCAAGGCCCCTTCCCTATCATTGCTTCTAAAAAGTTGATTTTTCTGGTGACGAGAAACCACCTGGACACGTTTCTCCTACATCTTTTCATCCTGTTTTCCTTTTCTCTCATTTTTTCTTCTCCCTGGCTATGCCTTCATCTTGTCAGCTGTATTTGCAAGTACTACCCATCCCCGCTAGTGGCAGCCAGGACTACAAAGAGAGCCGATCCTTAGCTTGGCGTCTTGGTGCCATTACCTTAAGGCTAGATCATCACTCTCAGACTTAGTGTGCAATATTCCTTGAGGTAGGGATGCTGGAGGAAGATTTAATTTGAAAAAGACAAAGGACCTTCCAGAGAAGGAACACTCAGAAGGCAGGAGAAAGACAAAGAATGAAAAAAAAAAAACCAACAAGGATCAGAGTTCTCCCTTTTGACCTGATTTCACCATATGCCATTTTCATGCTGTCAAGATTAGACTAATCAGAATTTTCCACGGTGGCTATGCGTGAGAAGCATGAAAAATTAGGGAAATGTAAGTCATTCTTTTGAAAATGGAATTCCGTTGCACGGAGAGCAGTATACCAAATTTGGTCCAAGCATCAACCTTTCACTTCAAATTGCCCCCAACATGCAAATAATCATAATTAGAATTTAATGAGAATAGTTCTACCATCCGGGTGCTTAGTAAACATTAATTAATTCTGGTTCCCACCACCTCTGTGAGGCAGCTAAACGTTACATCCTTCTCACAATGAAATTGAGGTTGGGAGGTTAAGCAGTTTTTATGATTTAAAAGGAGGATCCATGCAGCATAGGTAAATCAGAGCATGGGCTGAAATTAATTTTTGAAATTTCATAAGTTCAAGAGCTCTTGGGTTGAGTCGCTGTGTAACGGAGGGCTGTCTGAGCCTGTGCTTTTGTTTGCAGTGTCGAACTCCATCAGACACAGATACAAATAGGGGAAAGATTTGTGATTTCATCAGGGTGTAGAACTCCCAAGATGGAAATTCTCTCCGTTGTTCAGAGAGCCCAGATTGAAACTGGAGGTCAATTAGTAGATAAGTCCTAGGGAGGAGCCTGAACTTCTTTATGGTCAGAAGACTTTTAAGTATCAGAAGTAGAATTTGAACCAGAGTTCCTGATGTCTCTTCACTCTTTTTGTTATGATATACTACCTCAAAATGATGGGCCTCAGATTTAATTTCCTTGCTCTTTAAAATACATCTTCTGGGGGCAGCTGGGTGGTTCAGTGGATTGAAAGCCAGGCCTAGAGACGGGAGGTCCTAGGTTCAAATCTGACCTCAGACACTTCCCAGCTTTGTGACCTTGGACAAGTCACTTCACCCCCATTGCCTAGCCCTTACCGTTCTTCTGCCTTGGAACCAGTACAGAGTATTGATTCCAAGACGGAAGATAAGCGTTTAAAAAAAAATAAAAATAATCTTCTGATACCACCTCACATCTATCAGATTGGCTAATATGACAGTAAAGTAAAGATGTTGTAGGGAATATGGCAAAACTGGGACACTAATGTATTTTCTTTTGACCCTTACCTTCCACTTTAGAATCAATACTATGTATTGGTTACAAGGCAGAAGAGAGATAAGGGCTAGGCAGGTGGGTTAAGTGACTTGCCCAGGGTCACAGCTGAGAAGTATCTGAGGCTAGGTTGGAATCCAGGACCTCCTGTCTCTAGTCCTGGCTCTCAATCCACTGGGCCACTTATCTATATCTCCCACTACCTCCTCCCCACCACTAATGCTTTGTTGGCAGTGTTGTGAACTCTTACAACCATTCCGGAGGGTAATTAAAATTTTATTATTTTTATTGTCATACAAAACCCATTTCCATACTGGCCATTGTTGTAAGAGCACATTCATACATAACCGAAACCCCAAAATAAAACCATAAATACACTGATGTGAAAGACGACTCCAACAGTTCTTTTTTCTGGAGGCGGTTAGCATTCCCTGTCATAAGTCTCTCTGGATTGTCGCAGATCATTGCATTCCTGAGAGTAGCCAAGTTTTCACAGATAATCATCGTACAATACTGCTGCTGCTGTGTACAATGTTCTCTCGGGTCTACTTATTTCGCTCTGTATCAGTTCCTGCAGATCTTTCCAGTTTATTTTTTTTCTGAAATCATCTTGCTTATCATTTCTTATAGCACAATAGTATTCCATCACCAACATGCACCACAATTTAGTCATCCATTCCCCAAACTGAGGGACATCCCCCTGGCAGGCAATTTGGAACTATGCCCAAAGGGCTATAAAACTGTGCATGTTCTTTGATTCAGTAATACCACTATTAGGTCCATATCCTAAATAATAGGGGAAAAAAAGGGAAAAGGACTTATATGTACAAAAATATTCATAGCTGCTCTTTTTGTGGTGGCAAAGAATTGGAAATTATGGGGATATTCCTCAACTGGGGAATGGCTGAACAAATTGTGATATGTGATGGTGATAGAATACTATTGTGCTGTATGGAATGATGAATAGGATAGTTTCAGAAAGAGCTGGGAAGACCTACGTGAACTGATGCAGAGTAAAACAAGCAGAACCAGGAGAACAATGTAGACAATGACAATAATATTGTGCCACAATCGACTAAAACACTTAACTATTCTCAGCAATACAATGATTGAGGACAATTCTGAAGGAATTATGACAATGAACGCTATTCATTCCCAGAGAAAGAACTAATGGGGTCTGAATGCTGATTGAAGCATATAATTTTTCATTTTATTATTTTTTGTGTTTTTATTTTGGAGTTTTGGTTTTATGTGAGTATTTTCTCACAACCTGACCAATCTGGAAATATGTTTTGCATGATCATACATATATAACCCAGATCAAATTGTTTACCATTGCAGGGAAGATGGAGGGAAGAGGAGGGAGACAATTTGGATCTTATCATTTCAGAAAACGTATGTTAAAAATCATTTTTACAATTTTTGAGAAAATAAATGAGAAAATAAAATATGTATTTTTAAAATTTTTATTTTGAATATTTTCCCCTAGTTACATATTTCATGTTCTTTCCCTCTCCCTCAAATCCTCCTAACCTCCCTTAGCCGATGCACAATTCCACTGGGTTTTACATGTATCATTGATCAAGGCCTAATTCCATATTATTGATAGTTGGACTAGAGTTATCATTTAGTGTCTATGTGCCCAATAATATCCTCATCAGCCCATGTGTTCAAGCAGTTGTTTTCCTTTTGTGTTTCTCCTCCCACAGTTCTTCCTCTGAACGTGGCTAGTTTTCTTTCTCATAAGTCCCTCAGCCTTGCTCTGGATCCTTGCATTGCTGCTAGTAGAGAAGTCTGTTATGTTCAATTGTACCACAGTGTATCCGTCTCTGTATACAATGTTCTTCTGGCTCTGCTCCTTTCACTCTGGCATCAACTCCTGGAGGTCATTCCAGTTCACATGGAATTCCAGTTCTTTATTTAAAAATAAAATATTTTAAAAAATATATCTTGGGGGCAGCTGGGTAGCTCGGTGGATTGAGAGTCAGGCCTAGAGACGGGAGGTCCTAGGTTCAAATCTGACCTTAGACACTTCCTGGCTGGGTGACCCTGGGTAAGTCACTTGACCCCCATTGCCTACCCTTACCACTCTTCCAACAGAAGTTAAGGGTTTAAAAAAAATTAAAAAAAAAATATATCTTCTAAGCCTCAAAAGAGGTTCTCCATATTTTCCTTGGTTCAACCCTGAGACTTGATTGTGATCTATTTGCATGACCTCATCAATTTTGAGGGGGGCAGGAATTAGGTCAGGACAAGGGAAATGGTAAAGAATAAAGGTGTCATGATCCAATTTATCCCTTAGGTGATGGCTATAGGAAGGCCCAGGCCGTGAGGAGAGCACAAGTCAACATTGCCCTGAGGATCACACAGCTCTGATCTTAGCAGCGATATTTCAGTTGAGGCCCCTGTGGTCCCTGGCACTAGCTCTTCCCTTGTATCTTGGAGTCTTGGGGTCTGGAAACACTAGAAAAACAGCAAGGAGCTTCGGCAGCCTGGGGCAGGGACCCCCGATGAAATTCTTGGAGTCGACTTGGGTTTGGGTTTTCTCTCAGCAGTTTTTTAGATTAGTATGCACATTCCAGAAATCAGAGCAATTTGTATGCAGGCCTACATCCCTTCCACTTGTGTTTCTAACAGAGCTGTAACTAGGCATTCTTTCTCCTAGGGCAAAAGCAGTTGCACTTTGAAGGAGGGGCAGGCGAAGGAGGCTGGGGTACGGCTGCCCATGTGGTCATTGTGGGAGAGGGACCGATCTCTTTAATCATCCGGGGACTCTCCCCTTCAGTCCTGTAGGGTTAGCGGCGGCAAGAGAGCCCTTGAAGGGATAGCTTGGAGGAGTACAAGGCAAGGTGGGGAAGGAAATGCTCCTGATGTCTCAGAGGTGGCATCCAGGGACAAAACCTTATTCATCTCACACTAGTTACGGCTCTGCTTTCAAAGCCAGAGAACTGTAGCTAATGATCCAGAGAGCACTGCGTTCCTGTGTTTGCTGGGGAGATCTGTGGCTGTTACCAATCAGCCAATTCTATCACACTTTTCCAAGAGTCATGTGGTTAACATGCCATAAGGCATCTCTTTCTTGTTAACACTTACTTATGGTAAGCTTGCAGGATGTAGAATTAAATCTGGCATCCTTTCAACAACACTCAGTAGGAATTTATTGAGTGCCTGTGCGGGCAGATCCGTGTCGGAAAAAGGCCAGAGGAAGCTCCGTGTTCAAAGAATGCTCCCTTTCCTGACAATAGAACCCATGGTTACCCCCTGGATTCTGCATATTTTTACAAAGGCAGCAGAGCCCCAAAACGACATTGATTAACAGAGAAGTAGAAAATGGAATTAAGAAAGCCACTGTGCCCTTAGGGAGACTGGCAGAGAGCCTACGTCTGACTCTTCATGATCCCATTTGGGCTTTTGTTGGCAAAGTGTTCCATTTCCTTTTTCCAGCTCATTTTACAGAAGAGACAACTGAGGCCAATCGAGTGAAGTGACTTGCCCAGGGTCCCACAGCCAGTCAATGTCTTAGGCCGGATTTGAACCCTGACTCCAGGCCCAGCACTTTATTTCACTGCACCACTCAGCTGCCCATAAATTAAGATTTAGAGGTCATCTAAAACAAGTCCCTGGCTTTACTGAAGGGGAAACTGAAGCCTGTGGTCACGCAAGCCGTAAGTACTGGAGATCAAACCCAGAGTCTGCCGTTTCCAAAAGCAGCATCCTTTCCGTAGCCCAATTGGCTTCCTCGCCCAAAGCCCCAGCACATTCTTTACCATTTCATAAGCATGCTCATTTGCAAGTTAGTCTAGCTGGAAATAGGGAAAGCAATTACATTCCGAGGCTTCTATCAAGTGAGGAGCCAAAGGAAAACACCAGCTAGGTCTTTCCAGCACACATATAAAACAAGACTTAGAAAGCCTCCAAGTTGTGAAGATTTTTCCGTTGCCATAAAAAAACCCCAAACCCTTACCTTCCGTCTTAGATTCAATACAATGTATTGGTTCTAAGGCAAAAGAGCCATAAAAGGGGCAGCTGGGTGGCTCAGTGGATGGAGAACCAGGGCTAGAGATGGGAGGTCCTGGGTTCAAATCTGAATTTCCAACACTTCCTAGCTGTGTGACCCTGGGCAAGTCACTTGACCCCCCATTGCCTAGCCCTGACCACTCTTCTGCCTTAGAACCAGTACATAGTATTGATTCTAAGACAAAAAAAAAAAAAAAAAAAAAAAGAGTCGTAAAGGCTAGGAAATGGAGGGGGTTGGTGATTAAGTGACTTACTTGGGATCATACAGCTAGGATTTCCTGTCTCCATGCCTGCTTTTCTTTTCACTGAGCCACCTAAAGGCCCCACCTGTGGCCATTTTTTTTTAAAACCCTTACTTTCCATCTTTGAGTCAATACATGTTGACTCCAAGGCAGAAGAGTGGTCAGGGCTAGGCAATGGGGGTCAAGTGACTTGCCCAGGGTCACACAGCTGGGAAGTATCTGAGGCCAGATTTGACCCTAGGACCTCCCATCTCTAGGTCTGGCTCTCCATCCACTAAGCCACCCAGCTGCCCCGTCCTGTAGCCATTTTTGACGAGAAAGCTTTATCTTAGGGTTGACCTGATTCTTATTAAGCTTTGCCCTCAGAGCAGCTTAAGATAAAAGGCTTCAGGACTGAGATGGAAAAGCTAAAAAGGAAATGGAGAGAGAAGGTGGGCTGAGGATCAAAGCCAACATAAAAGGGAAGGAAATGAGGGGGGAAGTAGCCACCTCATCTCTAACATTAGAGTTTTCCTCACCTTGTCATTGCTCTGGCTCCTCTCTGTTGGTTTAGCCCTTTTGGGGCATGGATCACACAGAATGATGGCGGAGCTGCCAAAGTGTGGGATTTCCTACTCAGAGAGTCCTCCACTCCTCTGTTCTCCTAGTTCCTGGTGGGCTCTCGTAGAGATGCTTTTTCAGATCCAGGCTTTTCCCAGCCCAGTTTTCCCCCCTGATCCATGATTGCTCAGGGATAAGGTATCCCAGTGTATGTAGGAGGCAGCATTGTGTTGGTTTTTTTTTTTTTGAAGATGGCATCTTGCTTGAACTCCTGTTTTCTCCCCTTCTCCATTGGTGATCTTTGTCAGAAGCTTCCAGCAGAATGTAGGTTCCTTGAGGGCAAGGACTGTTTTCTTTTTATCTTCTGTGTTCCAGTACCCAACACTATGTCTAAAAGTAGCTGCTTTTTTTTTTTTTTTTTGTTCGGTTGTTTTTCAGCTCTGTCTCCTTTTGGGGTTTTGTTGGCAAAGAAATTCGCACGGTTTGCCAATTCCTTCTTCACGGAGCTCAGTTACAGGCAAATAGGGTTAAGTGACTTACCCAGGATCACACAGTCAGATTTGAACTCAGGAATATACTTTCTGATTCCAGGCCTGGTGCTCTATCCACTGTACTATCTAACTGTCCCTGAAAGGTCTTTCTAGGATTAGTAGCCTCGCAGGTCCCTGCCAGTTCTAAACCTCTGATCTTAAGTTAGAAGTAAATGAAAAATGGACTACGAATCCAAAAACGCCAATTTATCCACGTCTTTGAAAGATCTGGTCCTACCTCTTGACATTCTAACGTAGATCGTTGCTTTAAGGGCTCTAAAATTCGGTGCCCAGAATGTTCAATGAATCTAGGGAAAGAGGAAGACAAAGCTTTCATCCATCACCAACCTCCCATCCAACTTAAGAATTCATTTTCCATTTCCCAAAGACTCACTCCATTTGATGTCTCGGGCTTTTGCCCATCTATAAAAATAGATTTCTCCAGTGTGGGTTTACTGCCTGAACTCGCTTTGACATCGCAGCAGGGGGATGGGAGGGGGAAGGAAAGCCAGTGTGAGTCTTGGGCTTCAGGCTCCAGCATTCTCTTTTCCCTCTGGCTCACTCAAAGCCCAATCCTCAGAGCCTCCCCAATCTCTTTATCTGCTGCTTGGCTGCAGAGTAAATGTTTGCAATAACTTGCTGAGATAGTCTTTGTATGCAACCAAAGAAATAATTGCGCTGTGTTTTCCCCTGGCTGCTGGATGTGATAACTGTACAATGGATGCTCCAGCCAGCAAAGTGCTTACCGGAGAGAGGCGGCTTCCATATCTGAAGTGATGATGGCTCAGCTGGTAACTGACTGCTCAGCGGAGGCAGTGGAGGGGATGATCAAAGTGCTTTTATTGATTTCCACAATGAGCCTCTTGACAAGTTTTTTTTTCCCCTAAGTTTTGCTATGAGGGGAAATGATGGGCTATTGAAGAAATGAAAGCATATGATACTGGCTCCCGACTTTGGATTTTCCAGAATAACTCAATAGGCTCCTCCTTATAAGAACAAAACCAGATGATCAGCCAATATGTCTGTTTTGAGAGGCTCGGAGGCCTGTCAGATCCTGTCTCAGATACTGACCAGCTGGGCCACCCTGGGTATGTTACTTAATGTCTCTGTGCCTTAGACACCAGGAGGAGGAGGAGGAGGACTGAGAGCAGACCCTTACATTTGGCAGCTAATTTCTCCGAGGCAGCAGGGATGGTGCAGTGGATAGAGATCCAGGCTTGGAGATGGAAAATCCTGGGTTCGAATCGGATCTTATATACTTCCCACCTATGTGACCCTGGGCAAGTCACTAAACCCCAGTTGCCTAGCTTTTACGGATAGATCTTGGGACCAAAACCCTTTTTCCCCTTCCCTATCCCTACTGAGATTAATAGCACAACTCTGATCCCAGCACCTGTCCAGACCATGAGACAAAGCCCTAGGAAAACCTGGCGGGAGAGCTGGACTTTGTTGTCAGTCTTAGACAAGTGACCTCCTGCATCACTGACCATCATGCCTGGAAACCCCGCTCTCTCCCCAGAGTTTGAAGTCCCCAACACCCTTAGGACCATCCAATCAACTGAACACAAGTGCCCCAACTTTGACCAATAGGAGGCAACACAGGTTACCTCACCCCAAACCCCCACCCTCTAAGAGACTGTCCCCTTCTCCACCCAGGTGGAGACCCCTAGCCATCTGCAGGCTGGGGGCTCCCTCCTTGCTCTCCCTTCCTCTTCCCCCTCCCATCTGACCCCCGTCAGTCAGATCTGACACTTATTCTTCTTCTGCCTTGGAACAAATACTTAGTATCTATTCCAAGATGGAAGTTAAGAGTTAAAAAAAAAAGTCACTGATGGCTTTAGAGAATAGTTTCAGTAATAAAGCATAAGAACCAGAATGTAATGAGTTGAAGAATGAGGGGTGAGGAAGAATAAACATCTCTGGCTTTATTGAAGTTTAGTAATGAAGGAAAGTCAAGAGGTGGCACAGTGGATAGAGCTCTAGGGCTCGGAAACAGGAAAGATCATCTTCATGAGTTTAAATCTGACTTCAGATACATCAGCCATGTGATCTTGAGCAAGTCACTTAAGCCTGTGCCTCAGTTTCCTCATCTGTCAAATGAGCTGGAGAAGGAAATGGCAAACCACTCCAGTTTCCTTGCCAAGAAAAGTCCAAATGATGTCTTGGAGAGTTGGAAAGGATAACGAGCGTAAAGGAAGTGTTATGTAGAGATGGATGCATGGAATCCCTGCAAAGATACAGGGACAGCCTCCCCCAGAATTCCAGGGGAATAAGGAAGAATTAAGAGTGTGGAAATTCAACACTAGTCTGGACCCTTCTTTTGGTGCCCCGAGACAACCTTTGGATTTTAAAGCAAAGGATCTTACTTTTGTACTCTGTTTCTCTCTGAGGCGATGGGAGGACTCTTCCCTTACCAAGCTCTACTGGGGCCCTGTGGTCATTCTAAAGCCCAGCGTGGGGACTCATGGCATCCTTGTCCAGACTGAGGTTGGAGTCTACCAACTCAGAGAGCCTCTGGGAAGGGACATCACAGAGAGCACAAATTGGAAGAGGGGCTTCCTTCCTTGAAGTCTTGAGATCTGGTGGCTAGTGTGGAGATTCGGAGTGCTAGTGTGCCTGCGTTGTGACTGAATAGCTGTCTGGGAGGAGGCGCTCCGAGTGCCATCTGTGGGTGAGCTGGTGAGGGGAGCACCACTGGGGCACTGGCTTTGGAAGCTGCTGAGGGAATGACTGGCCACCGGTGCCTTTTCTATTTAATAAATAATTATATCTCGAGATCTATCTATCATCTCTGATAATCTTATAAGGACAGCTTAGTTGATAAGAAGTAGGGACACAGGAGATGATCTTTTAGCTCATGCTTACAGCTCTGTCTCTAGGAGCACGGAGTTTTTTATATATATTTCAAGATTCATTTCACACAAAAGAACCCCACTGAAACTTCGCAGATGCACAGAAGTTATAAATTATGTCATATCAAAACACAAAAGGTTTCATTGGCTTCAGAATAGAACAAGGCCAAGGCTGAATTTTGACTGGGTTCTTATAGAAAGCCAAGCCGGGGAATATTTTCTCAGGGTTGAATTGCCCCTGCTAAGGTTTTGGCCTTGGCTATACCAGGCAGCTGCATTCCTGGCCAAAGAGGAAAGAGCATTAATCTTTTAACTGCTGGTTAGCTTGGAACTTAAAGCTTTTCAATAAGGCCACAATACTTTTCAACAAGAAATCACAAGGATCACAAAAAGGGTCAAAAGAGGAATCTCAGATTTTTATCTATTTGAGACTGTTTCTCTTGTTGGTTTCCCACAATTATAAATTCATTTTTGATTTGAAAAATTTTATTTAATTAATTTAGAATATTTTTCCATGCTTACATAACTCATTTTCTTTCCCTCACTTCCTCCCACCTCCCTCTCATAGCCATTGAGCAATTCCACTGGGTTTTACGTGTGTCACTGATCAAGACCTATTTCCATATTATTAATATTTGCACTAGAGTGATTCCTTAGAGTCTACATCCCCAATCATATCCCCATTGACCCATGTGATCAGTCATATGTTTTTCTTTTGTGTTTCTGCTCCCACAGTTCTTTCTCTGGATGTGAATAGCATCTTTCTCATAAGTCCCTCAGAATTGTTCTGGGACATTGCATGCTGCTAGTAGAGAAGTCTATTACATTGGATTGTACCACAGTGTATGTCTCTGGTCTCTGTGTATAAGGTTCTCCTGGTTCTGTTCCTTTCACTCTGCATCAATTCCTGGAGGTCATTCCAGTTCACATGGAATTCCTCCAGTTCATTATTCCTTTTAGCATAGTAGTATTCCATCCCCAACAGATACCACAATTTGTTTAGCCATTCCCCAATTGAAGGGCATCCCCTTGTTTTCCAATTTTTTGCCACAACAAAGAGCACAGCTATAAATATTTTTGTACAAGTCTTTTTCCTTATTATCTTTTTGGGGTATAAACCCAGCAGTGGTATGGCTGGATCAAAGGGCAGGCAGGCATTTAAAGCCCTTTGGGCATAGTTCCAAATTGCCATCCACAATGGTTGTATCAATTCACAACTCTAACAGCAATGCATTAATGTTCCAATTTTGCCACATCCCCTCCAATATTTATTACTTTTCTTTGCTGTCATTAAATAATTATAAATTAAGATTCAGTTTCCAGAAAATGTTAATGTTAATGAGAGCCTACTACATGCTAGCTACTGAGCCAAGTACTCTGAAAACATGATCTTATTTGATCTTTACAATAGCCTGGTGAGGTAGGTGTTGTTATCATCTCATGTTACAGTTGTTGTAAGGGGTAAAAAGGGGTTTTGGTTGGGTATTAATATTTAAAGGTGTGGTCGCCAAGGAACTGAATAAATACCAATTCCTAAAATGATTTTAGTAATTTATTCACAAAATATAGGAGAGAGATGAGAAGAGGGTAGAGTAAGAGATCTAACTTAACAAACTAGATTTGTATTCAAGTCTGGGATTTACTCTGGCAGGGCTTCAGAGGCCCAGCTGGAGAGCCCAAAAGTCAATTAGCAAGGGGTTTAACCAGTAGGGCTTCTCCCAATCAAGGGAGTCTCCCAGAGACTAGTACCTCCAGGGAAGTTAAGGTAGTCAGTCAGCCTTTTTCACTCACTAAGGTCTCATGGTCCCAGTCAGAGCTCCTTCAAGTCCAAGCCATGAACAAGAGGCAGCTGAATTCATTGAACTCTCTTTTAAAGAGGCTTCTTTTGCATCACTTCCTGTGCCTTCCTCTTAGTTTACGTGTCCAATCATAATAGATGCTTTTCTTAAGACTGCCCAGGAGGCAGTCAGTACATTTTGATTTGTCACTTACTCTAGCATACCTGGGTCACAGACCTCTCAACTTGTGAATGTTCTCACTTTTGTTGATTAGATTAAGGATGGGCGGGGCAGATCTAATTTCATTATCACACAGTTAAGGAAGCTGATTATGGCAAAGAATGCTCTCCACCTCCAGAGAAAGAACTATTGGAGTAGAAATTCAGAGGAAAACAAATATCACTTGTTTATTTGGGCATAGGATTTGGGGTTTTGGTTTTATTAGATTATTCACGTACAAAAATGAATAATAAGGAAATATGTTGTGTGCAATAATCTATGTATCTCCAGGATTAAAAATCAGTGATGATTAAAAAAAAAAAGAGTTCCGAGTGGGCAACTGGGTGGTTCAGTGGATTGAGAACCAGGCCTAGAGATGGGAGGTCCTGGGTTCAAATCTTGCCTCAGACACTTTCTAGCTGTGACCATAGGCAAGTCACTTAACCCCTATTGCCCAGCCCTTACCACCCTTCTGCCTTGGAACCAATACACAGCATTGATTCCAAGACAAAAGGTAAGGGTTTAAAAGGGAAAAAAGAAAGAGTACCAAAGAGGAAGTTCAGTGGCAAAGGAAAGAGTTCTAGACCTGTAGTAAGGAAGTTCAAATCCAGTCTCAGATACGTATTAGTTGGGAGACTCTGGAATAATCAGTTCACCCTGTCTGCCTCAGTTTCCTCATCTGTATAATGAGGATAATAATAGCACCTACTTCCAAAGGTTGTTGTGAAGATTATATGAGATGACATTTGTAAAGTGTTTAGCACAGAGCCTGGCACATAGTAGGCACTTAATAGATGCTTGTCTCCCATGTTCCTTCCTTTTTAAGTCAGTTGCTGATTGCCCTGAAGGATAATTGCAGAGAAATGACTAAAGAGACATACCTAGCCAGAAGATCTGGAGGTGTGAGTTATTTGGCCAGTGCAGATCTGAGGTGAATGCAAACTTACCTCCTGGGGAGGACATAATACCTATCATTGGATATTGTTTAAGTTTTAAGAGTTTGTTCATGTGCCCTGATGAGTCTTCTGTGATTTAAGCATTTTTTAAGAAGCCCTTACATTCTGTCTTAATTGATACTAAATATTGGTTCCAAGGCAGAAGAGGGACAAGGGCTAGGCAGTTGGGGTTACGTGACTTTCCCAGGGTCACATAGCTAGGAAGTGTCTGAGGTCAGATTTGAACCCAGGACCTCCCTTCTCCAGGTCTGGCTCTCTAAACCCTAAGCCACCTAGCTGCCCCTTAAGCATTTCTGTTATAGAAGAAATAAATAGATATCTTATGTTTGATATGAATCTCTTTTCTTGAAGCTACTCTGCTCATCTCTTTTAGGGGAGACTCTAGACATGAGTTATATGTAAGCTTTGTTTAAGAGATTTCCCCAAGAACTTTGGGGTGGGGGGAAAAGTGTCTGTGAATGCGAGAAAAGTCCAACTTACCTCTTTCAGAGGTTAGACTGTGTACAGGATTAAATCTAGGTTCCATGTGAGTCCAGAGGATAAAAGGGAGCCCTTTTGGAGGATAAGACTTCTGGGTAACAGCTGGCATCAGGACAGGGAAGGTCTGAGCATGTTCCTAGCTCAGAAGGAGGAAAGGAAAAGAGTAGAAGAAATTGCCATCAGGTGAGACTCCGGTTGGAGTCTTGATTCTAACACCTACTGGCTAGCTTTTCAATCCCAGAGCCAGATGTTTACTTCTCTAAGTTAAGAAAGTGGATGAACTCCATTCAGGGCATAAAACATGGAGTCAGGAAAAGGCCTTGGCCCTTCTCCTGTGCTGTATCACTTGTTTGAGACTACTGACTGTCTGGACAAATAGATCTTGTCCCACGTTGTTTACAGTTCCTACTATTTAGAGAGAAGAAAAAGGCCATTCAATGGATTGTAATTTTAATTTAACAAATTTGGTAGCAGAGATTACTATGAAATTTAAGTATATTCTGTGAAATGTATCTGATTCCAAGTGTCTGGATGAAGATGGATCTCGTGATCCAGATGCTAACCACAGGACTGGGTACAGCAAGGACAGGAAGACAGAGAAGTATCCTTTCCACCTTAGACTTGCGCTTAATAGCTCAAGCAGATCTTAATTGTTATTGGTTGTGACCCAAAGTTCTCTGAAGATCAAGTTGATCTTTTAGTTTCTATTTAAAACAATGGAATCTTCTATAAGGGGGCATTAAAATATATTCAAAATGGAATATTTCTCTGGATAGGGCTAATCCTCCCTCTAGGCTGCTCCCCAGACTTGGGTTGGGTCCCCCAGAGGGCAGATGCTGCCCTGGATCTTGGAGTACTCAGTGGAAACCCCCCCCCCCCACTTCCTCCTGTTACCTCCTGGTTTTTTCCATTGCTTTATGCAACTTAACTTTTTTATTTGATTTTTTTATTACTATTTTCAAATCCTCACCTTCCACCTTAGAATCAATATTGTGTATTAGTTCCAAGGCAGAAGAGTGGTAAGGGCTAGGCAATGGGGGTCAAGTGACTTGCCCAGGGTCACCCAGCTAGGAAGTGTCTGAGGCCAGATTTGAACCCGGGACCTCCCGTCTATAGGTCTGGCTCTCAATTCATTGAGCCATCCAGCTGCCCCCTATGCAACTTTATTGAAGAAAAAGAAATCAATTACTAGTGGAGCTATTAGTTGATCACTTACCCATTGACAACTTGCATCATTTATTCAGTGCTATAGTAAATAGTATATTAGAAGATTGACGAACTAATAGCTCTGAGCCTCCTAACAGACTTTAAGTGGAATTACAAAATGTTCAAGACCCTATTTTGGAATACAAGGGAAGGGATGTTTGACTTCCATTTTCCATTCTCTGTAGGACACCCCCATAAGTGTGCTTCTCATTAATAAGCAGTCAGTAGATACTATTGGCTCATATATATAAATATATATTATATACACACACACACACATATATATATATCTTTTGCTTTATTTTGCCTGAGTCTAGACATCTATAGCAGTTCGTGCCATTTCTTTTTTGATTTGGAAAATTGTATTGAATTAATTTAGAATATTTTCCCATGGTTCCATGATTCATGTTCTTTCCCTCCCCCCCCCCCCCCCATCCCCCCTACCGTAGTCGACGCGCAATTCCACTGGGTTTTACACGTGTCAATAGTTCATGCCATTTCTAAGCCATGTCATGCCTCTGATTGGCTAAAGTTCGTCCTTTAAGCCTTAGGAAGACAGCTTGCCATTGTATTCGTTATCCCATGAAGCAATTTAACTAGCTGAGTGCAATATTTGAATTGCCCACCAGGTGGCGAGGAATTTGAGTTGTCGATCCAGCCTTTGTCACTTTCCTAAGAGGCTGTAGTATCCCTTCTGACCACCAGATGGCGCAGTCCCTACATGCCTAGGCTCGTTCCGAGCCCACCCGGAGGGGGTTGCTGCCCAGGTCTGAATTCACTCTAGGGGATAAAATGAAATATTAAAAAAATATTTAGTGTTGGGGCAGCTGGGTAGCTCAGTGGAGTGAGAGCCAGGAGGTCCTAGGTTCAAAGCCGGCCTCAGCCACTTCCCAGCTGTGTGACTCTGGGCAAGTCACTTGACCCCCATTGCCCACCCTTACCAATCTTCCACCTATGAGACAATACACCGAAGTACAAGGGTTTAAAAAAAAACACCAAAAAAAAATATTTAGTGTAAATTCTGCTCTTTACAGCTATGAGCCCCCATCCAGCAGCAGATCCTACTCTCTCAGGTCCCCTTCCAAGGTGTAGATTCTGAGACTTAGCTTGGATGGTTGGTTGCAAACAGAATAAAAAGTCAAGAGGAAATTAGAGCAAACACTCTCGGTGGAAGGCAATCTCCATCAATCATCTCTTTGTCCTCTTCCCATTTCCCTCTCAGATCTCTCTTTTTTTTAACCCTTCCCTTCCACCTTAGAATCAATACTAAGTGCTCTTTCCAAGGCAGAAGAGTGGTAAAGGCTAGGCATTGAGGATTAGGTGACTTGTCCAGGGTCACACACACAGTGAGGCAGTGTCTGAGGTCACATTTGAATTTAGGACCTCCCGTCCCTGAGCCTGGCTCTCAATCCACTGAGCTACCCAGCTGCCTCATCTCCCAGATCTCCGGAGGAAGATGGAACCGAATCCAAACTTCACACTTTCCTTGTTTCAGACTCAGACTAAAAAGGGAAAAGAGAAGATGACAAGAAACTTTTCTTCCTAGTCTCAGACTCATGGACTTAAAAGGGAAAGCAGCTTCCTCAAACTTACCTGGTGAGTGAGATTTTCAATAGCCTCAGAAATCTTGGATTAAAAAAATTTTTTTAATTAAATTTTAAAGAGAAATACTAATTTTATTAAAATAGTATCAAAATTAAAAATTTTAAAAATTTTTAATTGATTAAGAAACTGTTTCCATGGTTACATGATTCATGTTCTTTCCCTTCCCTCCACTCACCCGGATTTTTTCTCCTTAAAACTTCTGGGTGTTGTTTCTTCTTTAGGTTTGGAAGCTCTCTGGGCTGCTTTGGGTTTCCCTGAGACTTTGCCCTCTCCTCATGGGGCACTGGCTTCTGGCTGGTGTCAGTGGTGATACCTAAACCTCTCCATATAATTCAGACTCAGTTCTGCTCCTGTTAGTCAGAATGACAAGATCAGAGGAAGCAAGAAAGGAGGTGAAAAAATAATCAACTGCACAATACAGACAAGCAGGCCTTTTGTCTTGTTGTCTGGCTCCCTGTCACAAAAGAGGTCCGTCAGACCGGGAGAGCTTCTGTTGTCCCTTTTTGTCCTGGAGATGGCGCGCTCCCATTTCAGGGGATGAGTCGTTTGGCTCCCTTTATCTCTATCTGTCCAAAGATCTGCTCCATCTCTTCCTCATCATAAATTTCTACTCTGCCCTGATGAGTTTTACTGTATCTTGCCTGGAACCAAGTCTTCATGTCACTTCCCAACAGCCATCTCTTCCTTCATTGGTCGTCCCTGCTGGTAGACCTCATCCTTTACCATCCTCAACGTCATCCTCATCTCTGCCCTTTGGGGCCTGGCTCCAGTACGTGAGTTTTTCTTTTATCTTGCTGAAACCAGGATTCCATACAAGTTCCCGATGCTTCTTTGCTCTGGCTGTTATGCGTATCTTCCTCCTTCTGCCTTAAAAAAAATTTTTTTTAAACCCTTACCATCCATCTTAGAATTAATACTATGAGGGGGCAGCTGGGTAGCTCAGTGGAGTGTGAGTCAGGCCTAGAGACAGGAGGTCCTAGGTTCAAACCCGGCCTCAGCCACTTCCCAGCTGTGTGACCCTGGGCAAGTCACTTGGCCCCCATTGCCCACCCTCACCACTCTTCCACCAAGGAACCAATACACAGAATTTAAGGGTTTAAAAAAAAAATCTTAAAAAAAAAAAAAAGAATTAATACTATGTATTGGTACTAAGGCAGAAGAGAGGTAAGGGCTAGGCAATGGGGGTCAAGTGACTTACCGAGGGTCACACAGCTGGGAAGTGTCTGAGACCAGATTTGAACCTAGGACCTCCCATCTCTAGGCCTGGTACCATATCCACTGAGCCACCCAGCTGCCCCTCTTTTTTTTTTTCCTTTGAAGAGCCATTCTGTGTTCTCATAAAGTGATTTGTAAACAGAATCTGTTCATGCTTTGTTGTTCACAGATCCTCTCCCATCCCTAGCCAGTATCTCTTCTCCCCCAGAGTTATCAACCTAGGGGTGGGCAATTGCCAGCCGTGCCATGGCTGTGAATGGGGGTGGGGTGGATGGAGGGAAAGAAGAAACAGGGCAGAATTCTAGCTCTGAGATAGGGAGGGCAAGAGACAGAACTGAAATCCTTTGTTCCCACTAAATCTCTTTCATCACTAGGGCTAGGCATCAACCAGAATTATTTCCCTGGTACCAGAATCTTCCCAAGTGCATGCCACCGGGGCCATCTTCTCAAGAGCCATCTCTTTCTTCTTCCTTCTTTCCCCTTTTCTGTCCTACTCCTAGATATCTGCTAAGGGACTGTCCTAGTTTGGGGCTGGAGATGAAGAGTGGTTGGGTTGAGGTAGAGCAAGATGGTCCCTTATTAGTTTGGAAGACTGCTCCATCCCAACTCTGCCCGATCCCTAAATGCCTGGGTGTGAAGTAGTGGGCGGAGGCTCTTCTCAAGTGTCTAAAACAGAAGCATCAAACAACACATGTCATAAAGTCCTCATGCTGCAAAGTACTGTCCCAACCAGATTAAAATATAACTGGGAGGGGGCAGCTGGGTAGTTCAGTGGATTGAGAGTCAGGCCTAGAGATGGGAGGTCCTAGGTTCAAATCTGGCCTCAGACACTTCCCAGCTGTGTGACCCTGGGCAAGTCACTTGACCCCCATTGCCCACCCTTACCACTCTTCCACCAAGGAGCCAATACACAGAAGATAAGGGTTAAAAAATATAACTGGGAAATATTTGATAAAATAAGTTAAAAATACAATAAAACGTAGATAATGCTACAATCTAAAACCATGTCAAAACGCTGTCTGCAGGAATCCTTCTGTATAGATTAAGGGGCCCCTTTTCTATTAAAGTTTGGTTGATTGTTGCTTTTGAGTAGTGTTAGAGTCTCATTTTTGGGGTTTTCTTGGTAGTGACATTTCTTGCCATTTCCTTCTCCAGCTCAATTTCCAGATGAGGAACTGAGGTAAAGAGGGGGATACTCATCTAGGGTCACAACAGCTGGTAAGCATCTGAGGCTGTATTTGAACTTGAGAAGATGATACCAAGCCTGGTGCCACCTAGCTGTCCTTGAGTTTGATACCATTAGTCTAGAAAAGGTTTGGAGCTGGGCATCCTGGATCTCCAGAAGCCTAGGATGGTGCCAGGAAATCCGATCACCCCCAGAATTTTACCATTTTTTTAGGTAAAAACCATTCTTGCATGTGGAGGTCCTTCCAGCTTCAGAGGATCATCTCCTTCTCCCTACCATGTATTCAATGACCTTAAGGCATTATCTCTTGCCCTGGGGGTATCTCCCCTACCTGCTGAATTTTGATGATGTTCCCTTTTAGAATAAATGAAAGAAACTTTCCATTCAGCCTCTGGTGGGGTGGGCTGGCAATGAAGTTGGGATAGACCCAGGGGGAAGAGAAGGGGGGGTTCTTTACATTTAATTCGGGTTGCCCCACTTTGGATATTCTCCAGTTTATCAGTGTCTTTCCTAAGACATGATGCCCCAAACTGAACATAACACCTAGATGTGAACTTACTGGGACAGAAGACAGCCAGAAACTTCATATCGACTAATATGGCACTAACCTCTGGCAGCGAGATCACACTGTTGGTTCCTAACATGACGAAAAACCCAGATCATCTTTTTTTCAGATCTAAAAAGAGTTCAGCAGAGGATCCTACAACCAACTTGATGAAGTTTCAGGACATGGACCTTTGCCTGAAAGGAACATCCCACAGAATTAGGTGTAGGGTTTGCTGACGGGACACAGAGAAGCCTTTTGATTGGTTCCTACTGGCTGGAGCTTCTTCCAAGAAGAAGCAATAGAGAGTGGAGGCAGGAGGGGGCAGGCAATACGCCTTGAGTAGAAGGACTGTCCCTTCCCCATAGTCTCCAAGAGCAAGCTATGAACTCATCTTTTCCCTCCTTTGCTTTCTTTGCTTTGACTTTCAGAGAGGTGTAAAACAAAGTAAATTCTCCCTGTCCGCCATTCCCCAGGAAAAGTGTGTGTTAGCCTAGGTAGCCCGGGTTCTTGGGCCTAACCCACTTGCTGGCCCTTTTTTGCTCCATTTCTGTTTCCTTTGATGAACACAGAACTAGAGTTCCTGAGAATGGGCTTGCCGTGCCCAAAGATATATTGGCAGCCAAGGCACCAGTGGACACGTGCTCCCAAGGGGCTTGAGAGGAGAGAGATGAGAATGGATTTTGCCAGCCTCGAGGGTTGCCTTGTGGGCAGTTCCACGTATAATATGGATAAAGGTCCCATGGGTGACATTGAGTAGGATAGGTAAGGATAAGGGTTCTCACCGGTGCCTCAAGTGCCACTGGAGTAGAGGGGCGAATTGTTGGAGTGAAGTTGCACGGGTAAATAGAAGCTGAGGAAATGCAGTATTGAGCCTTGTAGTCCTCGTATAAGCACCGGGAGAACTCTCGATGGGTGACCAGCCATAGAAGGCTAGTTGACTCAGGAAGCCTGAGCGCCTGGCACAAAGCAGAAGGAGGCACCCAGCCTTTGCAGCTCCAGAGTCTTCGAATACTTTAGCTTTGATTCTCTGTGAGGCTTGTTCTTTCTAGGTTTGCATTTATTGCAGACTTTTTTTAGGTTTGACCTAGGAGATAGTTATGGTTTATGGCAATCCAAACAGATTCCTTCTGGATGCTTCCACAGTACTTTAGCTGGTACTGAAAAAACATAATGTCTCCCATCTCTTTAAAGAGGCAAAGGCCTTTTTTTAGATCTCCATCTGTTGCTGCTCCATTAATGACACTCTAAGAGGAGTCTGGGTCGGGAACACTTGGAGAAGTGCTTCTTTCTCCTGGAGAACTTGAAAAGTCTGTTTTCTGGAGAAGGCTCTCTCCGATAGGTGTCTGCCTTTCCCTTCATCTCATTCTCATCTTAATGAGATTTACTACAGTCTGGTTTCTGATCTCATCATTAAACCAAAACTACCCTCTCCAACATTACTGGTGATCAGTGGCCCTTTTCCCAATCCTCATTCTTCTTAACTTTTCTTAAGCATTTGACACTGTTAATCATTCTCCTTTCCTTGATACTCTTTCCTCTCTAGGTTTTCATGACACTATTTTTTCTTTGTTCTCCTTCTACTTATCTGACTTTTCCCTTTCAGTTTCCTTTGCTGGATTTTCATCTAGGTCAGTGATGGTGAACCTTTTAGAGATGGAGTGTCCCCTACCCCACTCCCTAGACTTAGTGCCATGCCCATGCCCCACAAGAGACCACATTCTGTGCCCTTCCCCCCACTGAGTGTCTGCTGCACCCCACCTCCCCCACCCCTTACTCCTCACAGGGGAGGGGAGGAAGCACTCCCATTGGATTCCTGGGCAGGAGGGTGGATGATGTAGTCAGGCTTGGGGAGAGGAGAGATGATGGGTGCAAGCACTCTTCTCCTCTCTAGTTATGTGCCTACTGTGAGTTATGATCCCCTCAATCCTAGTTCCTCTCCAACCCCAGGATGGGAATCAGCTTTACCACAGACTCACAGACTGCATTGTGACCCACCCACCTTACTCCACCCAGGAGAGGGAGGAAGCACTCCCATTGAGTGTAGGGTTGGGGGGCATGTAATGTAGGGGAGAGGGGGAGGGGAGCAGCCCAACTGCTCCTCCCTCTGACTTTTTTAGTTAGGAACTCTGGTGCACTGGATCCTTGGCATGTGTGCCCACAGAGAGGTCTCTGTGTGTAGTCTCTGGCATGCATGCCATAGGTTTGCCATCATGGATCTAGGTCATGTCTACTAACTGTGAGTGTCCCCCAAGGCTCTGACTTGGGTCCTGTTCTTCTCTACTATTTCACTTGTTGATCTCAGTTTCTATGAATTCAGTTATTGTTTCTATGCAGATAAATCTCAGGGCTTTGAGCTAACCTCTCACAGACAGATAGAAACACTAGCCTTAGTTTTTCAAACCTCACCAACTTCATCAGTCACTTCTCAATGGTTTCTGGAAATCCCATCAGTTCTGATCATCACCATCCTGAAATAGTAGCCCTCAAAACTCCTAGTGGAATGGGGTTGTGGGGTACAGGGAAGGCCATTCCATGCTAGGGTGAGTCCTTCTACCAGTACAATATGGCTTGTGTTTCTTCTGAATGGCCCTCAAGATGGATTCTTTCCCTGTCTCTCCTACCCAGAAGCCTCTTGAAACAAAAAGTTACCATACTGGTAAATTCTCAGAATCTATTCAGCTATTTTTGGGAGCCTGATGGCATCACTCACAGAGCAGGGTCCAAGGTTGAGAGTTCTAAAGTTTGAGTGTTCCCAAAAGAATGAATGTTTTTGAATTAAATGGTTTGGGCACCAGCCCAGTTTACTCCTAGAGGGAGAAAATATATCCTCAAAAGCTTCTTGGAATGTTTAAAAAAAAAAAAAGCTTCTTGGAGAAGTCAGAGAACTACCAACAGAGGATTGCCCTGCAGGTGAGGGACTGAAGACTTGCCACAGTGGGACAAGAGATCTGGATCTGGCCAGTTCTGTTAATCCTGAGAGGTTCCATGTGTGAAGGAGAATTGCTTCTTTATCATGATCTCAAAGTGTATTTGCCTTTTATGGGGAGTCTTGGGACCTATTTGATTGCTTTATGTTTCTGCATTCATTTGTGGCCTCCAGTGAGTCCTTTGCCTCTTAAACATTTTCTGTGGTAGGTAAAATACAATCTGGCCCATATATAACCATATTGGCCCTTGAGTACCTGTGCAAAAGTACCTGCACTGGAGGAAATCTAGACATGAACCCTAGGAAGATATCCCCAGAGTAACTCTGTGGTAGAGGGTATGAGTCAAAGCTGAAACAGGCTCCCAGCATTTGACCCAGTCTGTGTGAGTCCAGAGTTCTTGGGGCATGAGTGATATAGGAAACAGCTGTCTGATCATGCCATCTCTCATTGTAAAATTGACTTTTGATTAGAAAAGGAAGGGGAAGGGAGACAACCACCCACGAATATTCACCAAGCTGGATACCACAGAAGGCAGTCACACCAAAGGAAGGATAGCCCAGAAATTCATAGGAGAAAAATCCAAGAAAAGAACAAGTAGTAAATCAGGCTTCAGACATCCACACACAAATGGGAAAATAGAGGTAAGTGATTCCTAAAGTGGGCGCTACCGCCCCCTGGTGGATGCTGCAGCGATCCAGGAAAGCGGTGATGGCCACACTTTTTTAGTATTACATTCTATTCTGAGTTTAATAAATAGTTTCATAATTTCCAGTGGGCACTAAGTAATATTTTTTCTGGAAAGGGGGCAGTAGGCCAAAAAAGTTTGGGAACCACTGGACTATAAACAAATAAGAGATCTGAATGCAAAAGGCAGAATTTGGCCTCATAGTTCGGTATTACAGCCTAACATGAATTAGCGATTATAGAGGACCATTTACTGAAAAGATGTGGCAAAAAAAAGTGTCACAAAGCATTTTCCCACCGCTGTAACACACACCACCTGAGCCCCTGAGGAGAGTGGCTGGACCCAGGCATCTGATCTGCCAAGATCATTTCCAAATGTATCATAAATGAAGAATGAAGACTGAGCTGAGGTTTTACATTTCCCATATTTTCTTTAGAGGAACAGGCTTTTCTCTTCTACGTGCCCTCATTCTTCCTTTCTATCCTGGGCTTCCTGTTTGTCCAGTGTACCACAACTTTGGGTTTCTCCATTGCCTCTTGGGATTTTTGGAGCATTAGTTTAAAATCCACCTCGCTCTGCCTCTGAGCTCAGGTCTGGAATCAGTTATCACACACTCGAAGCTCTGAGCTATTCTTGGCAGCCTGGCAATAAAGTTAGGTACGCTGTCTATATTTGGAGCGCGAGTCAAGACATCACTCCTGGAGATGTCATTGGTCACTGGAGATTAAGTGAGAGGAGTAAGTGAGGGAGGAATTGACTGCCCTGACTATCACAGTGCAGTAAATGGAAACCAACGAGTGGCTCGTCTCTTTGTCCTTGTTCCATGTACTCGCTTTTCTCAAGAACAACTTTGGCTGCTGAGTCATCTTTGTTCCTTTCCATAAAAAGGGATCGAGGTCGAAATCTTCAGGGACATGAGCTTGTCTCTGCTCTTCTGTAACACACTTCACTGAATCTGTAGGGGAAAAAAAGTATTGACTAGTTGTTAACAGCATGAAAGCATCAAGAATAGAATGGTTGGCTCTTTCTAGGGCAGTATTTGAACTCTGCTGTGTGGTGGATCTTAGAAAAGAAGGTGCAGGAATGATTGGGGTGGAAGCAATATTCACTATAAAAACAAGAGGTTTGCCTTTTGTTTTACATCCCATAGTTTGCCTCCTAGATTTCTCCTCTTCCCTCGTCCCTTAGAGAATCATCTCTTATAAAAACATAGTTTAAAACATTAATAAAAGGGCATTAATAATATGGCAAAGCTGAATGATACTTTGGAAAAACCTCTGCAAGGGACTGGTGTGGGGGCCGGTATTTTCACATATTGCTTCTTTGAGGTCAAACTTGTTATGACATTCACTTCTTTATTAAATGAAATTTTATTTTTTTTAAGCAACAAAAATCTGCCTTCTCTTCCTCCTCCTTCTTTCTCTCATTCCCCTCTCTCCTTACCACACTCCATTCACTAATGAAGGTAGACCTTTAAACAAATGAAGTGTGGGTTAATTAGAGAAGCAGTATAGCTTAATTCAAACATGGAAGTTGACATGTAAATCATTGCTTTCTTGGAGTGTGTCTGGGTATCTTGGGGTCCCTGAGCTACTTTCAAGGACAGGTAAGTTGGATACAGTGAATAATGTGGGACCAGGAAGACCTGGTTCAAATCAGAACTCAGACATTTACTACCTGTGTGACGTTGGGCAAGTCAATCCATTGCTTCTGCCTCAGTTTCCTCAACTGTAATATGAGATGGAGAGGCAGTTAGATGACCAGCTGGCCTGGAGAAAGGCGGTCCTGAGTTCAATTCTGACCTCAGATACTTCCTAGTTGTGTGACCTTGGGCAAGTCAATCACAATTGCCTAGGCCCTCACCCCTCTTCTGTTTTGGAATTAATGATTAGTAGTAACTCTAAGATAGAAGGTCAGGTTTTTTTTAAATGAACAGGAGAAGGAAATGGCCACTTGAGTATCTTTGCTAAGAAAACCCCAAATGGGGGTCATGACGTAACTCTCAACATGACTGAACAACAACAAAAGAACTTAATCTAAAAGTGAAAGTTGATGTAAATCATTATTTTTCTAGGACAGTGATTCTTTTTAAAAATTTTCTTTCTTTTGAGTTAATACCAAATTTCCACCTACATTTTTCAAAGTTTCATGTGGTCCCCCTTCCTTCGTTGAGTTGACAAGCAATTCAGTCTGGGTTATACATGTATTATCAAGCAAAGCACATTTCCATATTACTTATTTTTGTAAGTGAATAATCTTATAAAACCAAATCTCCAAATCATACACACAAATAGTCAAGTGATAAATCATATGTTATAATTTGCATTTATACTCCAATAGTAGAACAGTTGAAGTATGATCTGGGAACCCCTAAGGGGTCCTTGAAGCCCTTTCAGGGATAGCAAGGTGGGGCACAGTGCTGAGCCTACAAAAAAGTAGGATTGGGGTTGTCTTCTCACATTTTTTCTTTGGGGCCATGCTTATTCTTTGTGATTTTGCAACATTCACTTTGAAACATTTGTGGTTGTCCTTTCCTTTAAGTTTGTTGTGGCCATTGTGTATATTATTTTCTTGGTTCTGGTTACTTCACTTTGTATCAGATCATATAGGTCTTCCCATGCTTCTCTGTATTCAACATGTTCACATTTCTTTTATACTATAGTAATATTCCATTATACACATGTACCATAGTTTGTTTAGCCATTCCCCTATCAGTGGGTTTCTACTCTGTTTCTACTTCTTTGCAACTACAGTATATAAGTGCTAGTTATAATTCTTTGTTCTGCTGTAAGTGCTTCTAAAGATACTTTGATGAATATTGACATTTTCTTTTTACCAATGACATCCTTGGGGCATATACCTAGTAGTGGAAACTAAATTTTAGTTACTTCATTTATATAATTCAAAATTGTTTTCCAGAATGGTCTTACTGATTTACTGCACCATGAACACCAATCACTAACGTGCCTATCTTCCCATAGACCCACCAACATTAACTACCAATCAATCAATAACAGTTATTAAGTGTCTGCTATGTGCCAGCCACTGGGCTAAATTCTGGAGATATAAAAAGAGACAAAAGACAGTCTCTACCCTCCAGGAGCTTACAATCCAATTGGGGAGACAATATGCAGACAAATATGTACAAAATAAGCTATACACAGGATAAAGAGGACAATTAAAAAAGGGAAGGTACTAGAGTTAAGAGGGATTAGGGAAGGCTTCCTGTGAAGGTGGGATTTTAATTGGGATTCAAAGGAAGCCAGAGAGGTCAGTAGTCAGAGCATTCTAGACATGGGAGACAGCTAGAGCCAATGTCAAGAGCCAAGAGACAAAAGGTTTTATTTCATGGGACTGTCACGAGTTCAGCATCACTGGATGGAAGAGTAAATGTTGGGTAGTCATGGGTAAGATGACTAGAAAGGTAGAAGGAGATTTTTGTATTTGCTCCTGAAGACAATAGGAAGCTACAAGAGTTTATTGAGTAGGGAGTTGATATGATTGCACTTGTGCTTCAGGAAAATAGTGTTAGTGGCTGAGTGGAGGCTGGATTGGAGTGGGGAGAGCCTTAAGGTAGGCAGACCCACCAGAAGCTATTGTGGTGATCCAGGTCTAAGGTGAGAAGGGTCCACACTAGAGGGGTATAACATCAGAGGAGAGAAGAATCAGGAAGGATATTTTCGGAGGAGAGGAGTCATATTTGAGAGATATGCAAGGATAACAGATTTGGACAACAGTGTGAGGATTCCAGAATGACTTCTAGATTGTGAGTCTGAAGGACTGGCTGGATGGGGTTGTCCTCTTTAGTAATGGGGAAGGCAGAAGGTGAGGTTAAGGGAAAAGATAATGAGTTCTGTTTGGGGCATATTGAGTTTAAGAGATTCACCAGATAGCCAGTCTGAGATGTCTGAAAGTCAATTGAAGATATGATATTGGAGATCAGATCAGCAGAGAGATTAGGTCATGAAAGGTAGATTTGAAAATCATTAGCAATTAAATCCATAGAAGCTGATGAGATCCCCAAGTGAAATAGCATAGGAGAAGGGAAGAAGGTCTAGTTCAGAACTCCCAGTGACATGTATGGCTGGAAGGCATGATCTGGAGGAGGATCAAATAAAGGGGACAAAGAAAGACTGGTCACATAGGGAGGAGAGAATGACGAGAAGATGGTATCCTGAAATCCTATAGAAAAGAGAGTTTCAGGGAGGAAAGAATGATCAATGGTGTCAAAAGCTGCAGAGAGGGCAAGGAAAATAAGGATTGAGAAAAGCCTTTAGATTTGACAGTTGTGATCATTAGTAATGTTGGAGAGATAGAAAATGGAACGATCTGCGACAATCCTGAAAGACTTATGATGGAGAATGCTATCCACCTCCAGACAAAGAACCGTTGGAGTCAGAAGGATGCGGATCAAAGCAGACTATTTTTCACATCAGTGAATTTATGATTTTGTTTGGGGTTTTTTTTGTCTTGTATGAGTGTGCTCTTATAACGATGACCCACACGGAAGTGTGTTTTGCATGATAATAAAATAGAATAAAAAAAAAAGTAATGTTGGAGAGAGCAGAGTCAGTAGAATGATAAGGCTAGAAACCAGATCGTAAGAGAATAAGAGTGAAAGAAAAGAAAATGGAAGCATCTATTACAGTCAGGCTTTTTGAAGGATTTCACTACAAAGAGCAGAGAAATAGGAGGCTAGTTAACAGGCAAAGAAGGGTCCAGTAAGGGTTTTTTCAGGATAGAGGAGGCATGGGAATGTTTGTAGGCAGTAGGAAATGAGCTGGTAGAGAGGGAGAGATTGAAAATAAAAAAATCGGGGATGACAGAGAGAGCAATCTGCGGGACGGAGAGATCACTTAAACAAGTAGAGAAGTCTTCATCAAGTAGAGGAGGCCCCTTCATCGTGTGAACAAGGGGTGAAGGAGGAGAAAGTGGCAGAAAGCATCTGAGTGATAGGAGATGAGGAAGAGGGAGTTCATGAAAAATGGTTTCATTTTTTCCTATAAAATATGTGGCAAGGTTTTCAGCAGAGAAAGTGCAGGCAGGTGAACTACGGAAGGTTTACAGAAGGTTTGGAAGAATGACTGTATAGTGGGATAGTGAATTGATAAGGATAGGATTGCCTAGCAGCAGTGAGGACCTAATAAAGGTTTTGTCATTGTTCAGTCATTTTAGTTGTGACCTCATTTGGAGTTTTCTCTGCAATGATACTAGAGTGGTTTGCCATTTTCTTCTTCAACTCATTTTATGGATGAGATACTTAGACAATGTGCCCAGTCACACAGCCAGTAAGTGTCTGAGGCCAGATTTGAACTTGGGAAGAGGAGTCTTCCTGACGTCAGCCAGGCACTCCATCCACTGTGCCACCTAGGTTACACACCACAAAAATGCAGTGGACCCAGGCATAATGGTTGCGTGACTTTCTCCATTTTCATTCAGCAGCCTGTGTGTAGGCATGAAATAGACCATTCCCATCTCTTGGCATCTTTGCCAATTTTCCAGGGTAAGGCAGAACCTAGGGTTGTTTTGATTTGTAGTTCTCTTGCTATTAGTGATTAGGAACTTTCTTTGATATGGCTGCTAATGGTTTGCCCTCCTTTTGAAAACTGTTCCCATCCTTTGGCCACTAATAGAAATCTTTCCATTGCTCTTTGAGCCCTCTTCTCTTTTGACTCTACTAAGGTCATGACGTCTTCTGAGTTGCAGCTATATTGCTTTAATGGCAGAATATTGGTTTGAGAAAGATGGGTTTTTGAAGTAGTAAAGTTAGGAGAAAAAGTGCCATTTATTAAAGGCCATTCTTCCCACTCTGCCCTTCCTATTTTTTTAAAACTCTTGCCTTCTGTCTTTGAATTGATCCTAAGTATTGTTTACATGGCAGAAGAGCGGTAAGGATTAGCAATTAGGGTTAAGTGACTTGCTCAGGGTCACACAGCTTAGATGTGTCTGAGGCCAGATTTGAACCCAGGACCTTCCATTTCTAGGCCTGACTCTCTATTCACTAAGTCACCTTGCTGCACCCCCCCCAATTAAGTTTTTTAAAAAAACTCATACCTCCCATCTTAGAATCAATATTGTCTATTGGTTCCAAGACAGAAGAGTGGCAAGGGCTAAGCAATAGGGATTAGGTGACTTTCTCAGTCACACAATTAGGAAGTTTCTGAAGTCATATTTGAACCCAGGTCCTCCCATCTCCAGGCCTGACTCTCCATCCACTGAGCCACCTCCCTGCCTCCTCTCTTATTCAAGTGTTGAGCCCTGAATGAGCTCTCCATATTGCCCACATATCATAATTTGGGCAATATTTGGAAATTTCTTTTTTCGTTTTCTTCTAAAACTTTTATTGATATTTTTTATTTTTATATCATTTCCCTTTCTGAAAATATCCCTTCTCGCCTGCCTACCTAGAGATCATCTTTTATGATTATGATTTTTAATTTTATAACAAAAATAATACAAAAATTTTTTGAAATCAAAATAACTTTTATTTATACATGTTGGATTTCCTCCCTCCCTCCTTGCTCCCCCACATAAATATCCCTCCCACTTTGTGGGCTGACCAAAGGGCGAATAACCCAGGGCAAGCTCCCCTAGAGGTCCAGCCCCTGCTCTAGGAGGCTAGAGCTCTGTACCCTGCCTTGTCCCAAGGCATCTGAGGAGACTAGAAATCCAGGTCCTGAGTGTTATATCTGGCCTCCTCTACTTAAGAGGTATTCTTTTGACTCAGAGTCCCTAATACTGCCAAGGGAGGAGGGTGGCAGTGTGATTGTTGTGGGGTGGGGGAACCCCCTCCCCCCAATTGTGCAACGATTGCATTCTTCAGTCTGTGAGCAGTCCTAGGATAAGACCTCAGGTTTGAGTCCCTACTTCCCTCCTGGGTATATGAAGAGAAATGTCGAGTCAGAGAAGTATGTGTGTGTGAAGGGCATCTCATTCAGTAAAACGAACATGGCAGCCATTTCTCGTTGTATCTGCAATCTGCCATAGCCATAGACTTTCAGCTCCAAAAAGGAGGCAGGAAGGTTCATTTTCTCATCTTTTTGTTGGGACCAACTTGGTCACACAACTGAAATTGCTCTTTTCAAAGTGACCAATGACCTCTTCATTGCCAAAGCTAATGGTCTTCTCAAGCCAAATCTTTCTCCACCTACCCGAAGCATTTGACAGGGTGGCTTATCCTCGTCTCCTGAATCATCCTCTCTTTCTAGGTTTTTGGGATGAGTCTCTTCTTGTTTGCCTTCCACTTGTCTACCACCCTGTCTCTCCTCCCTCTTGGTATCCCCTGAGCCTCATCATCCTTATGGCCTTCCCGAACAGAGGTTATTCCCCAGTGTTCTGTCCTGAGCTCTTGTCTCTTCTCTCTCTAGCCTTTCTTTCTTGGTAACCTTATCAGCTACCACGTGTTTAAGTCAGACGTCACCAAGCTCTTCCCTGAGCTTCAGTCGCTCATCACCAATTTCCTATTGACCAATTCAAACTAGAGGTCCTGGAGACATCTCCAACTCAACATGTCCAAACCTGGACTTCAGCACCTTTCCCCCTTCTTTCTTACACACTTCCCTATTTTTGTGGAAGGCGCCTCCATTCATTCAGTATTGTAAACTTGGCATTATCCTGGACTCCTCATTCTCCTTCATCTCACAGGTCCAATCAGTTGTCAAACCTTACACTTTCTTTTAAAAATTTTTTTTAATTTTAATTTATCAATTATGTAACAACAAATTTCAACATAGGTTTTCTGAAATTATAAAATTCAAATTGTTTCTCTTCTTGCTTTCCCTCCCCTCTCCTGGAGACAATAAACAATTGACCTGGGGTATACATGTATTTTCATGTAAAACTTACTTCTATGTGGGTCATTGCTATAAAAGAATATTCATGTAAAACCAAAACCCCAAATAAAGACAAATAAACTAAATGGAAAAATTGCATGCTTTGATCTGCATTTGACTCTAACAATTCTTTCTCTGGAGGTGGAGAGCATTCTTTGTCCTGCGTCCTATGTCCTTCAGAATTGTCCTGGTTCATTATATTGCTGAGAATAGCTAAGTCTTTCACAGTTGATTATTGTACAAAAAAATCTTGCACTTTCCATTCTTATAGTCAACCCTTTCTCTCCACCTAGAGGCAGTTGGTGGCAAAGTGGACAGCACTGGACCTCAAGCGTTCCTGGAGTCAGAAACTCTTGAGTTCAAATCCAGCCCCAGACAATTGTTAGCTACATGGCATTGGGCAAGTCATTAACTGCCACTTGCCTCAGTTTCTCCCACTGTAAAATTGGGATAATAATAGTACCTACCTCCTAGAGTTTCTGTAATTAAGATAACATATTTGTAAAATGCTTAGCAAAATCTCAGACACAGAGGATTTACTCTCAGGGTTGGAAATGTCTATTCCTCAGAATTGAAGTTTGGTGATCTGAGTTTAGTGGAAACTCAGGAACATAGGAAAGACGAGGAAGCCAGGAACTTGAGGTCCAGGCTAAAGCTCACCAATCTCAAGGTAGGTGTACACATGCTCTAACTGCCATGGGCATGTACATCTGCTATTGCTATTGTGGAGGGGGAGGGAGAGAGGGAAAATATCTCTTCCTGTGATTAGAAAATCCAATGGAAAAGTTGGTCAAATCCTAAAATAGGGTGGTTAAAAAAGAAAAGTATAAGGAGCCCTTTTATAGATTTCATAAATCTCCTATGAGACTGTGGGTATAGATGGAGGTTGGAGGTGGAGAGGCTCCACTATAAGGTGGTTCCCCCAAGACACACAGTGGCCAGTCCTCACCGACACAACTTCCAGTCTTAAGGGACAATAAAGAGATATTTGAGATATCTTGGCGAAATGAAGTGTTTGTCCCTCAGCAAGAGGTCAAAATGTATGTCCTTGCCCATGGAGACATAGCACATGCTACCTGGGATCTCTTTTGTTGCACTAGAAAGAAGGCATATGAATTGGTAGGTACTGATGTCTTCTTGGTGGCCTTCTTTTGTATGTGGTGTAGTGTATTGGGCCTGGAGTCAGGAAGACCTGAGCTCAAATCCATTTTCAGATACTTACTAGTTGTGAGTTCCTGGGTAAATCATCTAACCTCTATAACCTTCTTTCCTTTCTTCCTTCCTTCCTTCCTTCCTTCCTTCCTTCCTTCCTTCCTTCCTTCCTTCCTTCCTTCCT
>NC_058132.1:43664404-43679733 GCF_016433145.1 Gracilinanus agilis
CATCTTCAAGCTTGGTTCCTTCAGCTATGTGGCCCATACAAGTCAGATCCTTCTTCTGTCCCTGAAAGCTACCAGACATCAAGCTTTTACTATTTTCTCCTTACTCAAACCTCATTATTTGAGTCTTGAATAACTTTGTAGAGAGCTGGTACCAGTGTTTTTTTCCTGTGCAGAGTTGCCGCATAGTTGGTGATCTGAGTTTCAGGTAATGCCTTTTTCCTTTTCTTTGATTCAGATCATCTTTAATGGTAGTTGCTTTCTCATAAAAATTACCTAAGAACTACTATCTCAGATATAAAAATTCCTCGAAGTACTGATATGTTTTTTGTAAAGCAAAATACTCCTTTTGCTGCCAGGGAACATGCCCTTTCCTAACCAGCCCCTCCTTTTCAATGTGTGTGGTCTCTGAAAAGTCCCTTCTGTCTACAAAGGTCTCCTGGAATGGTTGATTTTATTTTTTTAAACCCTTACCTTCCATCTTGGAGTCAATACTGTGTATTGACTCCAAGGCAGAAGAGTGGTAAGGGTGGGCAATGGGGGTGAAGTGACTTGCCCAGGGTCACACAGCTGGGAAGTATCTGAGGCCAGATTTGAACCCAGGACCTCCTGTCTCTGGACCTGGATCTCAATCCACTGAGCCATCCAGCTGTCCCTCTTAGTATTCTTTCTTTCTTTTTTTTTTTTTTTTTTTAAACCCTGGCTCTCAATCCACTGAGCTACCCCCCTTAGTATTGATTCTAAGACAGAAGGCAAAGGATTTAAAAAATAAGAAAGAGAGAGCCATAGTGAGGAGCATATTAAAAAAAAAAAGACATAATTGTGAAGAGATAGCCACGCCAGGCTTCATCAAGGACTCTCCTTTTTCATTTGGTCTATTCTGCTCTTATTTTCCTCTTACATTGCTTTCATTTCTCTTCTCCATTTTTCCTCTGCTTCTCTTTATTAATTTTTGAACTCCTTTTTGAGTTCTTCCAGACCCTGAGATAATTTATATTGTTCTTTGAAGCTTTGCATTCACTGTCTTGCGTTCGCTTTTGCTTTCACTGTCTCCTGCTGTGTCTGTGCTTTGCTCTTCTTTATCTCCATACAGTTTTTCTGTGGTGGGATGATTTTTTTGACGTGTGCTAATTTGCTCAGTCTTTCTCTTGACTTTCACTTTTATCTTAAAGTGAGAGGCTCTGTTCTCAGAGCTGAGAGGGCTCTCTTTTAAACTGCACTGTTTTCCTTGAAGCTACCCTTAGCTCTATTTCTGGATTTCTGTACGTTTCAGTTCTGCCATGGTGACATGACAGCCAGTGGGCTGGGAGTTCTAAAAGTCACCTCCTGAGTCTGCTGATGGCTTTCAGAGCCCAGAGCACTGTGGGCTGCCCTGCAGTGGGGCTCAAAATCGAGCCCAAGGCTTGGGCAGGGACTTTTTGCTCTCCCTTTGGGCTTGATCAGGCCAGGCACACTGTGATCTCCCTTGCGCTGGGACTTGTAACTTCACTTTGAACCATTATGGTAGGGGCTCATTCTGGCCCTTGGACTGGCTTTACACAGACCGGCGTGCTATGGAGGGTCTCCTGCTGGGGCTCTGGGCTTACACAGACCAAATATGAACCCTGGAGTTCAAGTCCTCAGGTGTGCCACAAGGATTACCTCTTGCTGAGATTCCCAACCTTATTGCTGGCTTGAGCTGAGGCTTAGAACTTTATGGGGCAACGGAGGTGGCACTGCTGTTGGCTTAGGCAGGGTCTCAGGGTCTGGACGTTGGCTTGGGCCCAAGTTTAGGACCTGGAACAGTAGATGTGGGGTTGGGGGGCTTGTGATACTCTTCTGGGTGTAGCTCCCCGAAGACTGTGCCCCTTTCTCACTCCAGTGAACCGGACCCTCCATGCTCACCTTTCAAGTTGTCCTCTGTATGAAAGTTGCTTCACTCCATCACCTTGAGGGTTCTTTCACTTCAGCGTTCATCTTGAGGTGTAATTTAAAAAAAAAATTTTTTTTAAACCCTTAACTTCTGTGTATTGTCTCATAGGTGGAAGAGTGGTAAGGGTAGGCAATGGGGGTCAAGTGACTTGCCCAAGGTCACACAGCTGGGAAGTGTCTGAGGCCAGATTTTATCCTAGGACCTCCCGTCTCTAGGCCTGACTCTCAATCCACTGTGCTACCCAGCTGCCCTCTGCAAATTTACTTTAAAGGGCCAAATAGTAAACATTTTAGGCTTTACAGGCCAAGAGACAAAGTTGAAGATATTTTTATAAGATTATATAATAAGAGAAAAAATTCTACAAATTTTTTATTTATGAAATCCAAAATATAATAATAAAAATAATTGTGTTTTTTTTTGGTATTAGAGTTCCGCTAATGAGAAGAATGGAATTCTTTTTTGGGGGAGGTAGATAACATTTTGCTTAATTTGACTTCAAAATCAGTGTTCTTCATCATCAAAATGGCTTGCAGATGTTCATATGCTAATAGTGTTCTATTAATTATTTATATTCTACATAAAATATATAATTAATTTAATAATGAATGATATTTTACACATTTTATCTTTGAAAATGTCTTCGCTCGGGTATGTCAGGCACAGGTATAGGATTTTAACTGATTTGAAAAGAGAGGAGTCTTAATTTCTTTTCTTTGGATTACGATCAAACACCAACTCATCATCAGCAAGTGACTTTCCTTGTTTGGCTAATAAATAAGCTACCAGGACACATCGGTTTTAGCTTTGTTTTCATTTTTAAATTTTTGTCTAGAAATTCTTCAGCTGTGAGATATTCCATTTTCCATTTTCTAATTCCCCCCCCTGACCTTTACTTTCCTGTGGGTTGGGAATATTATGGTGTTTAACTATAGTATCGTTGTGGGCAGCTACGTGGTGCCATTGTGTATCATCCATCAGGTCTGGAGTCAGGAAGATCCTGAGTTCAAATGGGACCTCAGACACTAGCAGGGTGACTTTGGGCAAGTCATTTACTTAAACCTTGTTTGCCTCAGGTTCCTCATCTTTAAAATGAACTGGAGGAAAAAATGGCAAACGACTTCCTTATCTTTGTCAAGAAAACCCCAAATGGGGTCAGGAAAAGTCAGACATGCCTGAAACGACTAACCAACAACATAATATCATTGCATGATAAGCGCAGTGCTTTGCCATCTAATGTGATAATGAATAATCCACACCCTACAGCTGCCTTCAAAGTGCTCTATGCAGGGCAATGAGGCCAATATGTGGAGTCCCAGGCCTGGATTCGGAGGAACCTGAGTTCAAATCTTGCCCTACGGATTTCCTAGCTGTGTGACCCTGGGCAAGTCACTTAATTCTGTTTATCTAGCCTTTTTTTCTTTTCTCTTGGAGTTGTTACTGAGACAGAAAGTAAGAGTTAAAAAAAAAAGTGTTACATTCAAAACCCGTCTTTTTTTCCTTTCTTCTTCTGACACGATGGGTTTGCATCAGTAACAAAGAAAAATGTTGCCATACATCGACACGTGTGGCAATTGATACACTGTCTAGTTCTGAGTCAGAAAGACTGATGACTTGCAGTGCAGGAATGGAAATGGCTAGATCTTTTTTCCCCAAATATTCAACCTCCCCATTGTAACAGGAAAACAGTCACAGACAATCGATAAAAAGATATACAAAGCCGTGTTCGAATAAAACTTTATTTATAGATGTTGAAATGTGAAATTCATATCATTTTCACCCCATGAAATAATAGTCATCTTTTGATTTTTTTTCTCAACCATTTAAAAATGTAAAAACCTTCTTAGCTCACAGACCATCCCAAAACAAGCTGGGGGCCAGATTTGGCCCGTCGGACCGGGCTATCGTTTACTAACTTCTGGGCTGGATGATTAATAATATAGTAAATCACGTTCTGATTTGTAGTGTTTGATGGTTTCCAAGAAATGGAAGGAATTGAGCTTTTGAGACACCGTAGGGGCTGCCTCCAGCATCTCTTTGAGTAGGAGTGTTTTTGTTTTGGTCCTGGAGATACAAATAGAAAACATCTATGATTTCATTGGGAGTGGAGGGAGCCTCCCAGTGTGGAAATATCCTTTACTTATTTTTATTTTTTTTTTAACCCTTAACTTCTGCGTATTGGCTCCTTGGTGGAAGAGTGGTAAGGGTGGGCAATGGGGGTCAAGTGACTTGCCCAGGGTCACCCAGCCGGGAAGTGTCTGAGGCCGGGTTTGAACCCAGGACCCCCCCGTCTCTCGTCTTGACTCTCAATCCACTGAGCTACCCAGATGCCCCCTGTCTCTGATTTTTTGAAAAGGAAATGGAGGCTAAGTGAAATGGATGGCTCACAGTCACACAGAGTTAATGGAAGAACCTAGGTTAGAACTCAGGCTACTGCCCTTCCTCATATACCTTTGCTTCCTCTTTCAATGTACTTTCATCGATGAATAAACTAGAGTTTCAGTAAGTGTGACTCTAGAATAGGATTGCAAATGATGGTCCAGAGGCCTGTTTTTATATGGCTTGTGAGCTAAGAATAGTTTTATTTTATTAAATAAAATAAATATTTAATTTATTTTATTTTAAGAATAGTTTGGTTTTTATTCATTTTTATTTAATTTTATTAAAAAAAAACACAAAACCCTGACCTCTTCTGTCTTAGAATAAAAACTCAGTATTGGTTCCAAGGCAGAAGAGTGGTAAGGGTTAGGCAGTGGGGGTTAGATGACTTGCCCAGGGTCACCCAGCTAGGCAGTATCTGAGACTAGATTTGAACTCAGGGTCTTTTGTCTCTAGTTTTGGCTTTCAATCCACTGAGCCACCCAGCTACCCCCTAAGAATGATAAAAAAAAAATTATGTCGGAAAACATTTATTGCCAGAAGCATACAATCCTATTGACGAATTAATTAATTACAATGTTTTTACTATGTATGAATAGAATTCATTTTTAATCCTTTACTCCTAAACATTTATGTTTAGTCTCATGAGAATTCCGCTACAAGATTAACAAGAATGAAATTTTAAGGAGTAGGAATTCTGGAGATAGGCATATGCAGAAGGGGATCTTATGTTCATTTTCCGTTTTTATTTAAATTTCAGTTCTAGAGCTCCTGTCTCCCTTCCCCAACAACTTCCAAACTCATTGAGGAGGCAAGAAAAACAAGCTCATTATAAATATGAAGTCAGGCAAAACAAATTTCTGCTTCAACCATGTTCCAAAAAAAAAAAAAAAATCAAAGAAAGGGAAAGCTAGTTAACTCAGTGGATAGAGCACCAGGCCTAGAGTCAGGAGAACCTGGGCTCAAATATGGCCTCAGATACTTCCTAGCTGGGTGACCCTGGGCAAGTCACTTAACTCCAGTTACCTAGTCCTTTCCCTTATGTCCTAGAATTACTATTAGGAAAGAAAGTCAGGGTTTAAAAAAATAAAAATATTTTTAAAAATATGCTTTCAGGGGGGCAGCTGAGTGGCTCAATGTATTGAGAGCCAGACCTAGAGATGGGAGGTCCTAGGTTCAAATCTGATCTCAGACACTTCCTAGCTGGGTGATCCTGGGCAAGTCACTTAACTCCCATTGCTTAGCCCTTACTGCTCTTCTGTCTTGGAATCAATAAATAGTATTGATTCCAAGGCAAAAGGTAAGGGTTAAAAAAAAAAGAAAGAAAAATATGCTTCAATGTCCTATAATCTGAATCCACCTGTTTTCTGTCTGGAGGTGGATAATATTTCATCACTAGCCTTTTGGAACTGTAGTGGGTCATTGTGTTGATCAGAGTTACTAAGTCTTTCTCAGCTGATTATCTTTATAATATTGTTACTGTGTAAATTATTCTCGTGGTTCTGCTCACTTCGCCTTGCATCACTTCATGCAAGTCTTCCCAGGTTTTTCTGAAACCATCCCCTTCGTCATTTCTTATTGTATGATAGATTTTCATCACTTAAAAATTTTTAAAAGTAAAATTATATTAAATGTAAAAATGTAAAAAACCTTTCCTCATAAGTGTACACACTCAGGCCCAATGGATTTAGCCTCTATAGTTTACCAGCTTCTGCTCTGGATGGACTAGCATGTTAACTCAGTCTGGACTAGGGTGACATCCTAAGGCTTCCAGGAAGCACAGTGAATAAAATGATTATTTTATTAAGCTCAAACTCATTATGTTTCTACCTCAGACAAGTTTTGAGAATTGGCAAGGGTGGTGGGGGTGGTGGGTCAGGGTGGGTTAATCTCAGGTTCATTACCAACATTTCTTAATTGATTGGGACTATAGTTTACAGATTGGGAAACTTGCATTCCTGACTGACTTGCTAGAGCCTTCTCGACTTTAAAATATGGAGTCACCGTGGGCAAATAGGTGGTGGGTGGCTATTGTCAAGGCTGCCAAGCCTACAAGGTCTAGTTGGCCTGGGCCCGAACCCAATAACCCCTTTGGTGTTGTCTGTTCTCTTCTAGTCATGATGAATTTGCCACCTACCATGACGATTTCTGAAGGGCTGCCCTACGTCTACACACTTGTCCAATGTCACTTGCACTGGGGAGGAAGGGGCATGACATCCCATGGCTCGGAGCACACCGTGAATGGCCAACATTTTGATGCTGAGGTATACAACCAGGATTTAATTTATAAATATTCTTTCTCATCAGAATCAGACGTGATGAGGGGATAAGTATTGCAGACTTTGGTCGTCAGGCTGGCGTTTTAACCAATGTGATTCTCTTCAAATGATCCTGGGTTTGAGTTCATCTTCAGGAAAATCTGACCGTATGTGAGACTTTGGGGGACTCAGCTGGACCTCAGTCTTACCAGAGGCATACTAGACGACTCAGTGGTTTTAGAGCCCTAGTCTTTGAGGCATTTTATGAATGAAATTCTGAGAGATGAAGGTCCAGGTAGGGTGAATCAATCTATCACTAAGGCCAGCAATCACCAATAAATCAAGGCCAGTGATCTTTCTATAATCAAAGACCCTCCCCTCCAGTGAGAATGGGGAGGGGTCTTTTGAAACACAGCTGTTTTCCTTCTGACAGTCCATCATCGAGACTTCCCCTGACCAGTTGAGTGGTGGCCATGTAGTGAGGGAGTGGGCTAAAGGTTCTGAACTCTTCCCTATCATTCCACCATTGAGGGGAGAAGAGTCAGTTGAGGATTGTGGTCTGGTCCTGTGTCCATGGTTTCTACTTCCTATCACTGTGGGCTGGTTAATCCCTACAACATCTCTGTGGTAAGAGACAGTTAAATTAAAGAAATGAAATAATGCCTTTTTCCAGTCAGTCCTGAGATTCAGCCACCTCTAGCAAGCTGAGCTAGAAGAACGATCCAAATCAGGATCTCCCTGACTCAGTTTCCCCTTTGTAGACCAGGTCACTCCTGACTTTGGTTAGAAAGCAAGGACACAAGAATTCCTTCTTGGGAGCAAGGATGAGCTCAGGCCAGCTTCTGTGCTCACGGGGTCAAGACAAGTCCAGGACGGGCTTCGGGAGGGGCTGGGGGGTGATCACATTCCTTACCTAGAATGAGAGAGGTGCAGGTTTTTGAACAGAGAAGGGGAGAATTAGAAATGAATAATGAAATGATACAATATTAAAATGAATTGTCCTTAGTCATGAAGATTTGACTTTAAATCTGGCCTTAGAAGCTTACTGCAAACCTTTATTACCCTAATTCCAGAGTTAGAGTGGTAATATAACTATTCAATTCAATTTAGCAAACTTAAAAAAAATTCTTACCTTCTGTTTTAGTATCATACCCTTCCCTTCCACCTTAGAATCAATATTATGTATTGGTTCCAAGGCAGAAGAGTGGTAAGGGCTAGGCAATGGGGGTGAAGTGACTTGCCCAGGGTCACACAGCTAGTGTAATGCAGGATTGCTGCAAGATCTCTTACATTTGCAAAATTATCTGAGGCAATCCTGGCAGTTAGGGAAATGGAATGTTGACCCAGCTAGCCCCTGGTCTCAGGACCAAGTTCATTGAAGCTGGCACTATAAATTCCCCTGGAGAACCACCCTAGGGGTTCTGATTTCCTTGACCTGACCCAGACATCCAGCTATTCCCCTGGACTCCCCTTTGGGCCCTGGGAGGAAGGAAGTGAAATGTGGGAAATTAGTTTACTTAGCTAGGCAGGGACATCCCTAAACCAATTCATCACCCTCATTTGTCCAGCTGGTAGACCACTCTACATCAGGGAATGGAATTTATCCCTGGCTGAGGGGCTGGTTCCCTCAGCCTGACCTTACCTTCAGAGACCCTTTGCCAGCACTGGCAACTCTCCCCTAGCAACAGCTCCCAGACCTTGACCCTCTTCCCTCAGCTTACCCTTGTGTTTAATAAACCCCTTGGCCTTATTCAGAGAGCTTCAGTAATTCATTTATATCTTCAACTAGGGCCAGGGACTGAGGAGAAGGAAGATAACTATCTCTCATTTCCTGAGGGCTAGATCGGGCATCCATCTTGGCTCAGGAAGTGAACCTGGTTCACTTCCTGCTGACTTCCAGTTTCTCTCCGGGAGGGAGGGGCTGCTCACTCCTCACCTTAAGGGAGCCTACAGACAGCAGAGAGACTGACTAGTCCTCTCTATTCAAGGATCTCATATTCCTGGCTGTCCCAAATCTACATATAGTGAAGTTGTTAGCTCCTTGGCCCAGGAAACTCACGGGTACTACCATCTACCCTATTACCAGCCTGATTAGCCCCATTAAAACACTGGGAAGTGTGTCTGAGGCCAGATTTGAACCCAGGACCTCCCAACTCTAGGCCTGGCATCAGCAAATATCTTTTTAATGTTAGTGGCATGTCTTTGTTGGGCTACCCTTGGGATGGAGAACTTAAGTACAGATCAGATGATGTATCTGCTGGAAGAGAACGTATCTAGTTGTATTCTTTCCAGGGCTCTATTTTTCCCAAGTCCAACCATTGCCTCATAGTTGCTAAGTTTTCTTTCTCTTGGTTGTTCTCTTACCATGATAAGCTGTAAGAAACCAATTACTGGATGGTAAACTCTTACATCAAAAGACCCACGTGAATGGCAGCTAGGTGCACAGTGGCTAGAAGAACTCCAGACTGGGAGTTGAGAGGACCTGGGTTCAAATCTGACCTCAGACATGTCCTAGCTGTGTGACTGACCCTGGGCAAGTCACTTAACCCCCATTGCCTAGCTCTTGCCCTTCTGTCTTAGAATTGTGACTAAGAGAGAAAGTAAGGGTTAAAAAAAAGTCTTTCACAAGTCTTATCTCATGTTTCATCCTAGCATGGAGGTGGCACTGTGCTAGTCAATGAGTAAATGTACAAGCATGTTTGTGCTTACACTGCCTACGATGTGCCAAGCACTGATGCTACAAAGAGGACACTTGGTCCCTGCTCTCAAGGAGCTCACATTCTAACGGAGGACCACATATACAGGAGGATGCAGCTGCAAGCCGGATGGATAGGCTCATTGTCCCTTAAGGTTACAGTGACAAAGCAAACAGCAACGCTTCTTCCTTAATGCCATTTCCATATATTTCTTTCTGATGTTGAACCACTTCAAAGTGACAAGAACTTTGGTGATGAGAAGTCTCCCTCTTGGATTGTCAGCAGCCTGCGGCCTGCCGAGAGGGTCAGGACTGCCAGATTACATTGTCCCAAGGCTCATTCCCCTGGATGTTGGGCTGGTAATAGGGTCGATGGTTTGGAGATGGGGAATGCTGTGATTCTTGAGACTCTTGGACTTACCTCCCCGTCAGAGGCAATAGGTCAGAGACGGGTGGTGCTGGGCTCCTTGTCCAGAAGAGTTATTCCCTTCAGTGATGTCTGTGAGGAGGGCTAGAGTAGAAGCAGGATCAGCTGCACAGTCCGACGGAGCATCAGATCGGTATAGGGGCCTCTAAAGGTCAGCTTTCTAGCAGCTAAAAGAGCTGACTCGCAGAATCTCTCTCCTAAGGCTGGCAATAACTTATTAAATGTGTATTGCATCTCACCACCATCCTAGCAAGAACACATAATCGCTCCAAGCCTTAGGAGCCAGTTTTTTTCCTCCCTTACCCCACTGGTTCCCTCTAGTGTCATGAGGCTAAGTTATTCAAGCTTGAGTTGCAAAAATGTTTGCATTTACAACCTCTGTTAATTTTTGCATCTAGACTTGTGTACATTGCCTTAATGTTCTCACCTGACAGCAGAATGTAAAAATTTATAAGTTATGGGGGCAGCTAGGGGGCTCAGTGGATTGAGATCTTTGGAGATTAAAATTAATATCCAATATTCCAAATATTATATTTTAAAAGTATATTAATAATAACTAATTATTATAGTATATTAATTATAGTATATTAATAATAACTAAAGTAAGAGACCTAGCTATTCAGCCCACTTGCAAGAGGAAAAGAAGAAGAGTAAGGCGGAGCTTCAGAACTTACACAAACGTGACCACGCAAATGTGGACAAAGGGAAAAGCATTCTAGGTAATATAGAAAGGAATTTTGGGTAATGTAGTCTAGGGGTTCAAGATATTTCTGACTATACAGATCCAGGTCTAAAGACAGGAGGTCCTGGGTTCAAATCTGACCTCAGACACTTCCTAGGTGTAACCCTGGGCAAGTCACTTAACCCCCCATTGCCTGGCCCTTATCACTCTTCTGCCTTGGAACCAATATGAAGTACTGGTTCTAAGATGGAAGGAATGGATTTAAAGAATTTTTTTGTAGGTCATCCTAAGACTCAACACGCCATTATGTAAGGAAAAATAAAAGTGCTGTAAATAAACTGAAAAAGAGAGAGAGAGAGAGAGAGAGAGAGAGAGAGAGAGAGAGAGAGAGAGAGAGAGAGAAGGAGAGAGAGAAAGGAGAGAGAGAAAGAAATGCTCGTACTAAAATTTGAAACTTTTGTCCAATGACCCACAATTTGATATACTACTAGAACAATGAAGCCGTATCTGCATGGATACTGTGAGCAATATCAGCTGACATTTAAAAGGTTGATGCTAAATGGAAGTGTAGCTCATAGGTTCTATTTGGAGAGGTAAAATGAGGTTTTGGCAGAGTAGGTTTCATTGCAGGATCAAGGGCATTTGTGGGGCCAAATAGTCATCTTGGCTTGCCATGCTTATGATGAGTGGGAACAAAATCCAACATGAAGATTATTGCAGTTCGTGCACTAATGTAGAGCATAGAAAGAAAAGAGAATCCAGCCATACCTCCCCTGATGGTGGACTCCCCTGATTAAGGGGCAGGAGATGGAGGATGACTGAAAAAAGAGATGGTGAGTGATTAGTGTAAGATTAAAAATTAATATCCCAATACTCCAAGTATTATATTTAATAAGATTTACTAATAATAACTTGAAGTAAGAGAAGAAAAGCTAGAGTAAAGAAAGCCCACTTTCCCAGCCACACACGTGGGAGAAGAGAGAGAAGGCAGGGTTACCCACAACTATATACAAACACGCAAGGATGCTTTGTGGATGAAAGGAAAAGGATGCTGGGTAATATCAAAGGGATTCTGGGGAATGTAGCCCTGGGGTAGAACATTCTAATTACACATTAGTTAGCTTCATGGAAGCTAAGGGATGAGAGAATACTAAAAGTTTTTTTTTAGAAATCAAGGAGAACAAAGACAGAGAAAACTTCCTGGCTCTGGGCCTGGTTTTCAATCCATTGAACCACCTAGTTCCCAAGTTCCCAGCATTTTTGTGTGTTTGTGTGTTAAGGATCCCTTTGGTGGTCTGGTGAAACCAATGGACCCTCTTCTCAGAATAATGTTTTAATTGTGTGCATAAAATAAGATATAGGCGATTATAAAGGAAGCCACAAATACTGAAATAGTCATGAAAAAAATATTTAAGCGAGATGGGAAGTCCTGGGTTCAAATGTGGCCTCAGATATTTCCTAGCTATATGAACCTGGGCAAGTCACTTAACACCCATTGTCTTGCCCTTACTGCTCTTCTGCCTTGGAACCAATACACAATATTGAGTCTAAGACAGAAGATAAGGGTGTAAAAATATCCTGGGAACCCCTGATTTAAATTGCACATTACCCATTATTTTGATTTTCCTTCTGTTCTTTGGTTACCCAGGAAAGTGGTCGCCAAAGTGGCGACTGGGAACTCAAAGGGCCCATGGCTTAACCCTAAAGGGGGTGTGTGGTCACCTAATTAGATGTTTGTTCAATGCAGGAGGGACAACTCTCAAATGTTGATTCCTGAAAGTGGCTTTGGAGTGTGTTATTTTTGTTTTGTACCTAAACTACACAACATGTTTTTGAATGTGCCTCTTCCCCGGGGGCAGGGAAAATAGGAAAAAACATCTATCTGATGACTGTTACATAAGATTCTTGCAGGGGACCCTGTCATTCAGATGAAAGAACCTGCTTCTGTGTTTTTTTTTTTTCTTTAGAGAAACATCCAGATATCACCCTGACCTTTGCTTTGTCTTCACAGATGCACATAGTAGGCTACAATTCTGAAAAATATTCAAGCTATGACGTCGCCAAAGACATGGGTGATGGGTTAGCTGTGGTGGGATTCTTCATTACGGTAAGCTGAAGTTGTCCATTTTGGTCCATCACTTGAGCTCAGATGACTGGCCTAGGACCTAGAACAGCTCCTTTCCTTTCCCTAGTCCTCCTTTTTGGGCTAGAACTAAACTTACAGCCCCACTGCAGGTCCCGATCACCCATTGCCAGCTTCTTTCTTTTCTTTTCTTTTCTTTTTTTTTAAACCCTTAACTTCTGTGTATTGGCTCCTTGGTGGACGAGTGGTAAGGGTGGGCAATGGGGGTCAAGTGACTTGCCCAGGGTCACACAGCTGGGAAGTGTTTGAGGTCGGATTTGAACCCAGGACCTCCTGTCTCTAGGCCTGAATCTCAATCCACTGAGCTACCCAGCTGCCCCCGCCAGCTTATTTCTTATTACCCATCTCAGCGAACCACGGGCTCCCCTGAAATCTTGGGTCAGCTCTGAGTTATGTTTGAAGGGCAGAAGTGAGCAAGGCCTGGCTACAATCATGGTGATCCAACATGACAAGCGTTAAGAATCAGAAGCTTTATTAGAGTATGGAAAGGGGGAAAGGAGGATAAGCCTTTATTAAGCTCCTGTTTTAAGCATTTGGTAAATATTATCTCATTCAATTTTTACAACCTTGAAAGGCAGGTACTGTTAATCATCTCCATTTCACAATTGAGAAAACTAAGGCAGACAGGCAAAGTGACTTGTTCAGGGTCACACAAGTGGGAAGTGTTTGAGGCTGGATTTGAATTCAAGTGTTTCCTGACTCCGGGCCCAGTGCTCTGTTCCCCTTACCATGTAGCTAGCAGCCCCTGGGCCTGTGTATGAACCACATGGGTTGTAGAGGTGAATCTGGGAACTTCCTCAGCACTGTTGATGACCACTCATATTTTCTTTCCATTGAAAACTCCCCCAGCACCAGTCTCCTAATAATGCTTTGGAACTGGGGCTGCTCTCTCTTCTACATCTTGATGACACCTCTCCAATTCCTAGCTTCCCTGTGTAGATACTGTCGCCAAAGGCTCTGGAATGAACGAAGGGAAGCAAATGAGAACAAATGCCATCATTAAAGGAAGGAAAGAAAATCCCTACTATAAACCAGGTACTATGTTAAGTACCTTACAAATATGACTTCGTTTGATCCAAAAAACAATCCCGTGTTATTCTCTCCATTTTACAGAAACTGAGGCAGACAGAGATGAAATGACTTGCCCAGGGTCATATAGCTAGGAAGTTTAAGGTTAAATTTGAATTCAGGTATTTCTGACTTTAGACTCCATACTCTATGCACTATAGCATCACCTAGCTGCTTCTAGGAGGAGCTGAACATATCATGCTCAATATTAAAACATTATTATTAATTAAATTTAATTAATTAGCAATTCAGTATAATTAATTAGTTAATAAAAATATTAAAACATGCTACCTTATCATTTAAGTCACTTATGACTATTCTCCTTTAGGGCAAAAGGTCTGGAGAAGAATCTTTAGTCATTTCATACCCTTCCACCAAATCATCATTCTGAGAGGCAACCTGGGGTGGTGGCTTTAGAGTGCTTTGTGAATGCTTTAAAAAAAGAGTTTTTGTGGCTGTTTTTTTTTTTTTTTTACATATCCCTTCCCACCCTACTCCCAGAGAGCCATCTCATATAACAGTGTTTTTATTTTATTTTTTAAAATGTATTTATTTAAATTATTTTTCCATATTTGCATGATTCATTTTTTCTCCTTCCCCTCTTTCCTCCACCCCCTCCAAGAGCTGACAAGCAATTCCACTGGGTTGTATAAGTAAAACAGTATTTTTTAGAGAGGGAAAAAGTCATCACACCTGATGAAATCACTGAAAAATCCTTCAAACTTGTGTAATGTGTAACAAGACTTGTGGATCTCCCACTTCCACAAATAGCTTGGGGGGTTGAGCATATCTTTTCATTTTGTTACCTTTGTTTTTGGCTTTTTGACTCCTTTCCCAAAATTGTTGCAGTTACTGTGTATATAGTTTCCTTGGCTCTGCTTACTTCCCCCTGAGTCAGTTCATATAGATCTTTTCATGCTTCTCTAGATTCATCACACACATTGTTTGCTTTTTTAAAAAAGTTATTAATTTATTGTCCATACCTCTGATTTCAGTAGTGTAAGGAATTTCCTTTAAGGAAAGTGTCCATTAGGGCAATTTAGCAACGGCTCTGAAACTTGTGGTTTGGTGGATAGAAAGCAGGCTTGGAGTCTGGAAGAGTTAAGTTCAAATTCCGCCTGATAGATACACACACACACACACACACACACACACACATACATACAGGCATGCATATATTTATTGGATGTGTGACTCTGGTCAGGTCAACTAACATCTCAGTGCTCCAAGCACCTCTCTCTGACTTAAAGTCAGATGGTAAATGTTTTAACACCAGGCCTTTGGTAGGGCTGAGGATGGAGAGATAATGTGGGCAGAATGAACTTTTCAGTTTAGTTTTCATTATTAACATCTTTCTCCATCACTTCATCACTAGATAATCAACAAAATGATAAATCAAAGAGCAGCTAGGTGGCTCAGACCCAGAGACAGGAGGTCCTGGGTTCAAATGTGGCCTCAAATACTTCCTAGCTGTGTGACCCTGGGCAAGTCACTTAACTCCAATTGCCTAGCCTTCCCCTCTTCTGTTTTGGAATCAATACTCAGGAAGGTTTTTTTTTTAAAAGAATAATAAATCAAACAATATGGAACATTAGCCAATTTCTGAGGATATAAATGCTCATATTAAAAATTTAATAACCATATACAAGGAGTTAAAGCAATTGTATAAAAAATCAAGCCATTCCCCAATTGATAAATGGGCAAGAGACATGAATAGGCAATTTTCAGGTAAAGAAATCAAAAGTATCAATAAGCACATGAGAAAGTGTTC
>NC_058132.1:43679983-43699710 GCF_016433145.1 Gracilinanus agilis
ATTTTATATTATATTATTTTATTTTAAATTTTAAATTTAAATTTAATTTTAAATTTCATTTCATTTCATTTTATATTATTTATTTTATTTTATATTATTTTATTTTAAATTTTAAATTTAAATTTAAAAAAATTTTTAAAAATTCAAGATGGAGGAAGCCAGCCCAAGCTGGCCCAAGCCCCTGACCAAATGGACAGTTGATTGGGAAGGTGAGTTGGGGAATATCAAAGAGTATCATTAAGAAATGGCCTATCTACCTTGAAGAATGCTACCCTCCTCCTAGCAGCAAGATAGGCTAATGTTCAGAATGAGATACTTTTTTGGACATGACCGATACGGGAATTTGTTTTTTCTTGGCTATGTTCATTTGTTCCACTGGTTTTCTTTTCTTTTCTATTCTTTTTTTCTACTGGGGGTGGGAGGGAGAGAAAAATTAAATGTTTGGTAATTGATCATTGGAAAAAAGATCTAATTTAATTTATAAAAGGAACAATCTGTGTTAAAGGTATAATGATTCACTTCTCCTAGGTGGGTAACCATCCCATGGCTGGCTTACTAACAAGGTCCCAGCTTCCAGGCTGGAAGCAAACTAAGCCCCAAACCCTTCAATGCTCCTGCGTAATGTTTCTTGTGTTACTTGCAGCTGAAGAGGCTACAGGACGCACTCATGGACCATGATCACCACAGACTCGAAAATAACATCCGGGAGGTTAATCCCCTAAACCAAAGGAAAGTGGAGGCCAATTTCCAACCTGAAGGAAAAGGTCAGCGAAAACCAGAACCTCTAAGTCAGTTCTTGGAGATGCAGTTTTCTTTTCTGGAATTTATCAATCATTAGGTACTACATTAGAGGATGAGCCGTTGTGTATCACACTGACCATAAAAGAAGCCCGATTCTCAGATTCTGACAGTCTGATAGTCCTCAACTTCCAGGTTTGACACTCGGTAATTAAGAAAATTGTCCTGAAATGGGGATGTACAGAAAGGTTTCAGGGCTTCTTATGACCTAATAGTAATAAATCAAATTAATTGACATAAATGAATAAATTAAATCATAATAATATTATTAGGTTGCAGGAATCCTGAAATAATTTGTCATTCATAACAGTTATTGATAATAATCATCATGATCATTTATACCTTGTACTTTGTTTTCAAACTGCCTCACACGTGTTATCTCATTTGGTTCTTGTAACAATCCTGTGAGATAAATGCTATTATTATTCTCACTTTACAGATTAAGAAACCAGAAGAAAAATTAAGTGACTTGCCTAGGATTAAAAAGGTAATACCTGAGGCAATATTTGAACTCAAATCTACCCTATTCCTTATGTCAGCGAATCAATACATATTTATTAATCTCCTGCAATTCACCAGGCACTGTGCTAAGCGATGGCGGAATACCAAGAAAAGGAAAAGGCAGCCCTTGCTCTCAAGGAGCTCAGAATCCACCATGCAAACAACCATGTGCAAACAAGCTATAAATAAGCCAAATTGGAGATTTGTTGCCAGAGGGAAAACACTGAGGGTGATTAGAAAAAATGCTTCTTGCAGAAGGCTAGATTTTAGCTGGGACTTAAAAATCTACACATTGTTTTGGTCTCCCCATCATTAAAATTTTTATGAGAGTGCATCTCTAAATATAGGAATCCTCATTTGCAAGTTATACACATACATGTACATTATAAACATTATAAAACTTGTAGAAATAACAATTATAAAGAATAAGACAGATGAAATAACCTTTTATCCTAGATCTTTTAGGAAGTCATTGGTGTTTATTGAAGAGGGTAATGACGTGGTCAGATGCCTGTTTAAGGGAATTACCTTGGCAGCTGAGTGGAGAAGGGATTGCAAAGAAGGAGAGGAAGCAGAGAAATTAAATTACGTATTATAGTGGTCTAGGCAACAATATAAAATATATAGGAATTTATCTGCCAAGACAAACACAGGAATTATATGAACACAATTATAAAACACTTTTTACACAATTAAAATAATTGGGAAAATAAATAAATAATTGGGAAAATATTAATTGCTCCTGGGTAGGATGAGCTAATATACTAAAAATGACAATCCTACCCAAATGAATCTACTTATTCAGTGCCATACCTATCAAACTACCAGAAAACTTTTTTTATGGAATCAGGAAAAAATTGTAATGGTCTAGGCAAGAGATGATGAGGCTGGAACTAAGGCAGGGGCCTTGGAAACAATGATAAAGGTTGTATATGAGAAATGTTATGAAAGTAAGAAGATATTCTTGGCATCAGTGTAGATGTGGGATGAATGCAGAGTTGTGGATGATATCAAGATTATAAACCAGGGTGCCTGAGACAATGGTGACACCCTAGGCCAGTGATGGTGAACCTTTTAGAGGGGTGGCTCATGTGAGAAATGCCCTCAGGTGAGGGGGAGGAGGGGAGCAACCTGGCCCCACATCCATCAGGCTTTCTAGTAACAAACTTTGGCGAACTGTCTTGGGGCAATGGCACATGTGCCCACAGAATGGTCTCTGAGTGCCCTCTATGGCATGTGTGCCATAGGTTTGCCACCATGGCCCTAGGCCAGTGATGGCTAACCTTTTAGAGAAAGAGTGCTAGGCTCTGCCCCCAACCCCCCCCCCCAAACCGAGTGCTGTGCCCCACTCCCCTAAGTGCTGGGCACACCTTGCATCATCCCCCCACCCCCCAGGATAGAGAGAAAGCACTCCCATTGCATTGCTTGGCAGAGGGATGGGTGAAGTGAGGAACATCCTCATTGATTGTAGAGAGGGGGAAGGGGATGGCCTGAGTGCTCTCCTCCCCTCCAGCTCTGCTATCTGTGAGCTGCCCGCCTTTCCCCTGTGTGATCCCATTGGACTGCTGGGCAGAGGGCTGGGAGATGTGAAAAATTATCACCAGGCACAGTGGAGAGGGAGAGGAGAGCAGCTCCACCTGAGTTCCTCTGCCTTTCTAGTAATGAACTTGGCGTGGGGAAGAGTTGGGGGAGAGGGTGGCCAAGTGCCCTCTGAGAGTGCTCTGCATGCCATCTTTGGCACCTGTACCATAGGTTTGCCATCACTGCCCTAGGCAGTAACAGAGAAATTTGGAAGAGGGGATGATTTGACAGGGGTGGGTGAGACATTGTGTAATGAGATCTGTGGTGATTACAAGCGATCTATACCTGTTTTTTATGCTCAACACATTTGTTACCGCCAAAAAGGAAGAGGATTAAGACAGGAAGATGCTCCTGGGTCACATTCATGGTCATCATCATCATGGTCATGTTCTCAATCCCTGTCCCAGCAGAGGGGAAGGTCAGGGTCTGGGTATGCCCTGTAGAGTATTCCCAGTGGTGTCAATGAAAGTGCCAGTGCACATATTTGGATTGAGGTTAAATTATAACTGCCCAGAGGGGGGCCAGAAAGGGAAAGGTTAGGAGCAGGAATTACTAAGGGAGGAGGAGGAGTTGGAGAGTATATTTGGAGATTATAAATGTGGGGTGGAGTAGGTGGACAAGTTCTCCTGCTGTACTTGCTATTATGGGCGGGGTGGTATGCCGCCATCTTCCCACTTTCCTTCCTACTGGTTAAGCATGACCTCCTTTGGGGTCATACCACCTCCACCCTCCAACGTGGCCCTGGCTTTAGATATCAGTTCCTTAATGTCACCTTTAAAGTGATTAGGATCATTTTCTGGGAGAGAGAAATTCCATCTCTTTGCCAAGGAGGGTCCTCAAGGTGTTGAAAGTCCCTTGACAAATGACTGTTCTTTTTTCTAGGATATTTTGAAGGTACCAGTGATGGTTTTCTAAAGGAAAAAAGTCGCCTGAGATACTTTCCTATAGTTTAAAAATAAAATCAAGGAAGTCATCTTTGTCAGAAGTAAAAGGAAGCATTGAAGATTACCCTCATCAGTCACTCTCTTAGACCATGAGCTAGAAGATGCAGGAACTGCTATTTCTTTTGCCAGAAAAATATTCTTTACCTTGAATCCTTACACAGTTGCTCTCTCATCTATACAAAACTCCTTGGATTGCTAGCCTTATCTGCTTCCCAGGTACCTTAGTGGAACTGCTTTTGTTAAAATGATCAGATGATGGAATTAAATTATACCTGGAGGGATTTAATGTAGACAGAACTGATGATAGAAATGGAAGCCAATCACTTTACGAATATCAATTGTGCTAATGTTAAAGTCTGTTTTGATGGATATTAATTCACAGCCAATCTGCCTTTCTTTTATGCATTGAGATGTAATAAAATAATTTCACTCTGAAAAGTTTGGTCCTTTTATATTTACATATTACTCCTCCCCCGCCTTGATATACATTCAGGGGCAAAACTGGAGACAGAAATCTGAAGGTTGAGGAGGAAGAGGAGGAGAGAATGAGGAATAAGACTAAGGGATATGAAAGATATAGTTACTAGAGATGGGGCAGAAGTGGTGTGTGTGCGTATGTGTATGGTGTGTGTGTGTGTGTGTGTGTGTGTGTGTGTGTAATAAGGGGAGGATAGAAAGATAAAAAAGATCTTAGAGGCAAGAGAAATAGAATGGAAATGACCTTGTCTAGTTCTTTGTTATAATCCTGATGGAAAAGTTGATTGAATCAATCAATCAAATTACTCTTCCCTATTTAAAGTAAGTGTCAAGATGCTGAGCCCTGATACTGTTTCAGGTAAGAACACATTAGTTGCTCAGGAGATGTCTTTTTTTAAACCTTTATCTTCAGGCTTAGCATCCGATTCTAAGACAGAAGAGTGGCAGGGGGTAGCTGGGTGGCTCAGTGGAGTGAGAGTCAGGCCTAGAGACAGGAGGTCCTAGGTTCAAACCCGGCCTCAGCCACTTCCCAGCTGTGTGACCCTGGGCAAGTCACTTGACCCCCATTGCCCACCCTTACCAATCTTCCACCTATGAGACAATACACCGAAGTACAAGGGTTTAAAAAAAAAAAAAAAGAAAAAAAAAAAAAGAAAAAAAAAAAAAAAAAGAAGAGTGGCAAAGGCTAGGCGATCGGGGTTAAGTGACTTGCCCAGAGTGACATAGCTGGGAAGCGTCTGAGGCTAGATTTGAATCCAGACCTCCTGACTCCAGGCCTGGTGCTCTATCCACTGTACTACTTAGCTGCTGCCCCTTTTAACTAGCTGTTAACACGAGGGTAGAAGAGGGGTAAAGGCTAGGCAATGTCAATTAAGACCAGGTGGGATTTGTACTAGACATGCAAGTTGGTTCAGTGTCAGGAAAACCATCAGCATTATTAACTGTATCAGTAAGAAAGACGATAAAAATCATGTGATTATCTCAATAGGTGCAGAAAAGGTTTAAATCTGTTTTATTTTTATTGCCACCCAAAACCCACTTCCATCTTGGTCATCGTTGTAAGAACAAACTCATACGTAACCCCAAACCCCAAATAAAACCATGAATAATACACTGATGTGAAAAGACGCCTCCAACAGTTCTTTCTGTGAAGGCAGGTAGCGTTCTTCCTCATGAGGACTTCAGGATTGTCCCAGATCACTGCACGGCTGGGAGTAGTCGAGTTTTCACAGATAATCGTCACCAATATCGCTGTTATTGTGTACGATGCTCTCGCAGTTCTGCTTATTTTGCTCTGCATCAGTTCCTGCGATCTTTCCAGCTCAGAAAAAGCCTTTGACAAAATACGGCTCATTCCTATTACAAACAGTAGAAAGCCCAGGAATAAGTGGAGCTTTTCTTAAAGCATTCTGTAATATCTCTCTAAAGCCACCTGCAAACAATAGGTGGAATGGGAAGAAGTTAGAAGCTTTCCCTCAGCTCCATCTGCCAAATTAAAAAATAATAAGAAAATTTGAATTCAAACTGTAATAATATTAGATAACATTTATAAACCCTTTAAGGCTTCTCTTTTGATAAGCTCCAGGCTCAAGGAATGCTCTTCCCACCCTAACACCATTAGTTGTTCCGGAGACCTCTTTTTTTAAACCATAGTATCAATTCTAAGGCAGAAGAGCGGCAAAGGCTAGGCAATCCGGGTTAAATGACTTGCCCAGGATCACACAGCTAGGAACTGCTTGATGACTGCAGGAACCAGGCTGGAACCAGGGTTGTTTCCCTCTATGATGATGACTAGTATTGAGCTGGAAGCAGGGCCACTAGTCTGAGGAAGCACTATCATTTCCAGGGCTCCAATGTTTTCTCCCACCATCCTTGCAACAACCCTAGGAGGTAGCTGCTATTATTTTTCCCTTTGAACACATCTGGAAACTGAGGCAGGTTGAACTACCTGGCTTCTGAGATCCCTTTTAGCTCTAGGTTTATGATCCTAGGACCAATCTGGGCCTTAGTTTCTTCATCTATTACATGATGGCGTTGAACCAGATAGTTTCCATGTTCTTTTCAGCCTATGAACCCATGATCTTTTCTAAAAGTCTTATGCTTGGGGGTCAAAAAATGAACCTCACTAATATAACATGGAAGATCCATGGCTAGAAAGTAGTTTGTCTGAAGAAGATCTAGGGATCATAGTAGATGGCAAGTCCAACAGCGGGATTGTTATGAGAGCTACAAAAGCCAAATGCCATCTTTGACTGATTTAAGATATGCCATTCAGCAATAAGGAGGTGGAAGTTCTACTTTCCTTGGTCCTGATCTGACCCCATTTGAGTTGCCATATTTTAGGAAGGCTGCTGATAAATTGGAGAACATCCAGAAGAGGGCAACTAGGATGGGAAAGATCTTAAGTTCATGATGTAGGAGGAGCATTCAAAGGAAATGGGGATGTTTAATCTGGAGAAGAGGGGATTTTGTGTGTGTGTAGGGGGAGAACATGATAATATTTTCAAGTGTTTGAAGGATTGTCTTAGGAAAGAGGGATTAGATTGGCCCACATTGGCCCCAGACCTGGTTGCACTGAGGGAAGTTGCTAAGAGGTGTATTTAGGCTGAATATCAGTGAAAACTTCCTACCAGATAAGCTATCCCAAAGTAGAATGGACTACTTTGAGAAATAATGAATTCTCCATTACTAGAAGTATTCAAATTTGGATAACCACTTGTTGGGGATATTGTGGAGGAATTATTGGTCAGATACAATCAGATACAGGTTAGGCTAGATGTCCTCTGAGGTCTCTTCCAATTTTGGGATTCTGGGATTGATAGGCTGCCAGATGGACTTTGTTGTTTAGTACGTTCAGTTGTATCTGATTCTTCATGAGCCCATTTGGGGTTTTCATGGCAAAGATACTGGAGTGGTTGGCCATTTCCTCATTTGCTCATTTTACAGATGAGGAGACTGAGGCAAATAAGGGTAAATGACTTGCATAGGATCACACACTTAATAAGTGCTTGAAAAGGCTGGATTTGAACTCATAGTAGTGAGCCTATCTATTCCAGACCCTGAACTCTATCCATTGTGCAACCCAGATGCCCCAGATCAGCTGACTGATGTTTTCCAAATACAGATATAAGAGGCTCCTCTTGCTTGGGTCTATTCAGACTCTCCCTTTGCAGGTGTGTATTTCACAGGCATCACATGAGATGGATCAATGAAAGGGTGACACTCTATTTAATAGAACTCATTGGGGGTTGTCATGGGCTCCAGAAATATTCTAAGAACTCATCTTCCCAGTGACAACATCTGTCAGATGGATGGCCCTTTCTCTCTTCTGATATCACTTTCAGTCTGGTGCAGGTGCTTATCGCTTCATGCCTGGGCTATTGCAGTAACCTGATGGACTCCCTTCCTTCCTCTCTCAAGTCTCTCCCCTCTCCAGTCTATTCTCTGCTCAGCTGCCAAATCAATCTTCCTAAAAGGCAGGTCTGACCCCATTTCCCACAATCCCACTTCCCACTCCCCGACTCAATAAACTACAATGGCTCTGAGTTGCCAACAGGATCAAACATAAAATCTTTTGTTGACAAGACTGATACACTGTGGTACAATTGAATGTAATGGACTTCTGTTCTAGCAGCATGCAATGATCCAGGACAATTCCGAGGGACTTATGAGAAAGATGCTATCGACATGCAGAGAAAGAACTGTGGGAGCAGAAGAAAAACAACTGTGAACACAGGGGTTGATGGGGATGTGACTGGGGATGTAGACTCTAAGAGATCACCTTAATGCAATTATCAATAATATGGAAATAGGTCTTGATCAATGATACATGTAAAACCCAGTGGAACTGTGCGTCGGCTATGGTGGGGGGGGGCTGGAGGGAGGGGAGGGAAAGAACATGAATCATGTAACTATGGGAAAATATTCTAAATTAATTAAATAAAAATTTTCAATTAAAAAAATAAAATAAAAGTTAGACCGAAAAAAAAAATCTTCTGTTGACTTTTAAAAAACCTTCTTGACCTGCCCCCTCATACCTTTGCAGGCTTCTTTGCACTTTACTCCCATCTGCTGACTCTGTGATCCAGTGATATTGGCCCAAGCCACATCAGTTTTCAATTCTGTATTTTTTTAAATTAAATTTTATTTTCGGTTCTGAATTCTTCCTTCCACCCACCCACCCCGACTGAGAAAGGAAAAACAGATCTGTTCCGTCTAGAGTCAAGCAAAACAAATTCCTGTATTGACTGTACATATCTTCTTCCCTCCCAAAATAATGTTGCAGTCTATGCTTTGAATTTATCAGGAAGTGGATAGCATATTTCATCTTTAAAAACAACAACTTTTTCAACTATACGTAGAAGCAATTTTTGACATTTTGCAATTTAGGTTCTTTCCCTCCCTTCCCACCTCCCCACAGCAGTAAATAGTCTCTTATAAATTATACCAGGGCTTTCAACCAATACATATTTCCATATTCCCCATGCCATGACAGGACACACATCACGCATAAAATTAAAAAACTCAAGAAGGAAATAAAATGAAAGATGTAGTCCTTTGATCTGCGATGAGATTCCAATAGTTCCTTCTTTGACTTGGATCCTTGTTTTTTTTTTTTTAAACACTTACCTTCCATATTGGAATCAATACTGCGTATTGGCTCCAAGGCAGAAGAGTGGTAAGGGCTAGGCAATGGGGATCAAGTGACTTGCCCAGGGTCACACAGCTGGGAAGTGTCTGAGGCCAGATTTGAACCTAGCACCTCCCATCTCTAGGCCTGACTCTCCATCCACTGAGCTACCCAGCTGCCCCCTTGGATCCTTGTTTTGCTGATAATAGTTTAGTCTTTCACAATCGGTCATCATAAAATATTTTTGTTACTATTTACACTGTTCTCCTGGTTTTGGTCGCTTAGCTTTGCATCTGTTCATAGAAATCTTTCCAGATTTTTCTGAACTCATCCTGTCTTTCCTTTCTTATGGCATGATAGTATTTTGTTATAGTATATTTCATCTTGAGTCAGCTGGATTTGTGGTTAATCGTTCTGTTGATCAGAGTTCTTAAATCTTTCAAAGTTACTTGTCTTCCCAATATTGCTGTCAGCATACACATAATTGAACTGGTGTGCTCACTTCAATCTGGATCAGTTCTTATGAGTTTTCTCAAGTTTCTCTGAAACCATCCCCCTTTAGCACAATAGTATCTATCATGTATATACACCATAACTCATTCAACTGTTCTCTCCAGTTGAGGCGTACCTCCTGTTTCCAATTCTTTGTTACCACAAAAAACTACTATAAATAAAGACATAGAAGTCTGGGCTTAGAAGAGAGTTCAGGACAGGAGATACTTAGGGGGCAGCTAGACTCTCAGAATTTCAGAGTAGAAAGAGATTGCAGAGGCCATTGGATACTGCCCTTTCCTTAAAAGAATCCCTCTCTCCCACATCTTCAAAAGTGGGCATTAAGAAGTGCTAGTTAGGGGCAGCTAACTGCTAATTGGCTTACTGGATAGAGAGTTGGGGGTGAATATAGGAAGTCCTGGGTGCAAATCTGACCTCAGACTCTTGCTAACTATGTGTTATATTCAAACTCTGAGAATTGTTAGTCTCACCTTGATTGACAAGGGAGACAGTTGGAGATATCGGAATGTTCCCAGATGCAGTGAGGACAGGATCAAAGGCAGTTGGTCTGAGGATAAAAATACCCCTAACAGTCATCTGGGAGGGGTCCTTAGTCTTTAGGTCTTTGGGTCTTTGAGTTTGGACCATTGATCTTTGATCTTTGATCTTGGAGCAGTTATCTGTGGATCTCTGACTGTGGGTTCTCTGGTTCTCTCTGAATCTTCCTAGATCTTTAGGCATTTGAATCATCATTAGATATTTAGGTGTCTGGGCCCAGCTGGTAACTGGAGGAGGGAAGGTGAAGAAGCAGAGGGAGGTGAAGGGTGGTTACTTCCTGAAGGCTGTGCAAGGCTGTCATATCACAAACTGATAACAAGGAAGCTGAGAGAAATAATCATATCTGTACTAACCAAGCAGATTGCCCTCTTTGGTTTGGCAGTGGCTAAGCTGAATCAGAGGAGGGTAAACACTAGCTCCAGCTTTACTGAAACAACAGCCTACAGTCCTGAGGGATTATTGATCATAGACGTTAGTGTGACAGGGTCTCCCATCCCCAATCCATTCCTGACTATTCCTTTCCTTATTTAAGATCTATAGATAAAGTTTATTAAGTACCTTCCTGAGTGGTCATTACATCACAACCCTTGGGGAGGGAGTAAAACAATCACATGAAACGTGATTCAAGGCTAATTAGAGCCCAATATTAATAATTAAACAACCCCAGGTGGGACCTGAAAGGGTTACTCATCCACCAGACCATTACTGGTCCTGCCTGGGCACTGTTATATAGAAATAGGAATTACATCATCTAGCAAAGGTGACTGAATTGGTGTTTCCCAGTCACCAGCTACCTAGGGGAATACAAAGACACAGCTTCCCTACCCAATATCCCCTAGAAACATAGTAGTAGTATTCAAAGAGTCCCTATATTTCTTTATAACATGTGTGACCCTGGGCAAGTCACTTAACCCCCATTGCCTAGCCCTTACTGCTCTTCTGCCTTGGAACCAATACACAGTATTGATTCTAAGATGAAAGGTAAGGGTTTAGAAAAGTGCTAGTTGACTTGATTTGACATTGAAGCAATCTTGTACTCAAGGAGCTGGAAAAGGAACTGGCAAACCATGCCAGTATCTTTGCCAAGAAAACTCCAATTGGGGTCACAAAGAGTCAGTCAGACACAATCAAAAAGACTGAACAACAACAACATATAGAGTAGGAAGACAACGAGGAGTGAGGGAGGGAGATGGAAAAGGAAAGAGGCAAGAGGAGCCTGGAGGGAGTTATGGAAGAGGGAAGTCAGTAGCCCCATGCGTCTCCTGCCTGCATTTTGGCCAGCAGGGAGGAAACAAGAGGGGTAGGGTAGCTCACTGGTTTCAATGACCTTGAGCTACTCCTGTCTTCTCTAGGGAAGTTTTTGAATTAGGGAAAATGGCAGGATGGGAAAGCAGGTTGCTGGAGACATGCAGGGATCATGGGCACCATTAAAAATTGGTTTCCTTTTTAGAAGGTAAGTGTGGGCAAGAGTTGAAGTCTGTTGTTTCTTCTTTTTTCTTCTCTAGGATTTCCACCTTATTTCTTTTGGCAAAAACCTGGCTGATTTCCACAAATGTCTGGCCCTTCGTCTCAGGAATAATCACATAGATGTAGATGGCAGTGAAGAGGCAGATTGCAGCAAAGATAATGAAGCTGTAGGCACCGATGCCCTCCTATGGCAGGGAACAAAGAAAACAGGGAATGTAAAGCTGGAGTGGGATATCACTAACCATTTTCTTCTAGGAGAATAAAAGCTTTTGCCTCAGTAGACCGGTGGGTCCCAAACTGTAGGGCTCTTGACTCCTATGGGGATGTGAGAAGGGCTCAGAGAATCTATATGCAGACTGATAAATGGATAAGTAATAAGAATGATTTGTCAATGTTGCCGTGTTCATTTCTTTGTGATCCCTTTTGGGGTTTTGTAGCTGAAGATCCTGGAGTAGTTTGCCATTTCCTTTTTCAGCTCATTTTACAGATGAGGAAACTGAGGTCAAGAGGGTAAAGTGACTTGCCCAGACTCCCACAGTTAGGGTCTGAGGTCAGATTTGAACTCAGATCTTCCTGATATACATAGTGTGGTTGTTTAGTCATTTTTCAACATGTCTGACTCTTCGTGACCTCATTAGGGGTTTTCTTGACAAAGATATTAGAATGAAAAGGCAGCTAAATGGTGCTGTGGATAGAGTGTTGGGCCTGGAGTTAGGCAGACTCCTTCCTGAGTTCAAATCTGGCCTCATTAGTTGTATGACCCTGGACAAGTCACTTAGCCCTATTTACCACAGATTCTTCATCTGTAAAATTAAGCAGAGAGGGCCTTGTCTATTCATAAAACAATACCTTATACTTTGTATAGCATTTGACAGTTATGGGGCAGCTAGGTAGTATTGTGGATAGAGTGTCAAGTATGTATTTGGGAGGACCTGGGTTCAAATTTGGCCTCAGATATATTTTAGCTGTGTGACCCTGGTCAAGTCATTTAACCTCATTTGCCTAGCCCTTGCTATTTTTCTGTCTTTGAAGTGATACTAAGACACTAGGTTAAAACAAAATCATACTGGAATTGTTTGCCATTTCCTTCTCCAGTTCTTTTTACAGATGGGAAAAAATTGAGTCAACAGAGTTAAGTGACTTGCCCAGGGTCACACAGCCAATACCTGAGGCTGGATTTGAACTCAGGTCTTCCTGATACTTGGGCTGGTGCTCTAGCCACTCCCCCACCTAGCTGACTAATAATAATGATGAAAGCTCGCGTTTCTATAGATCTTTAAGGTGCGCAAAGTGCTTTATAAATATTATCTCACAACAGCCTGGGAAATAGGTGCTATTCTTAGTCACACTTGAGAGTTGAGGAAACTAAGACTGAGAGTATAAGTGCCTGGCTTAGGGTCCTCCAGTTAGTAAGTGTTTGAGGCGGGTTTCAAATCTCCCTGTTCCTTACTCCAGGACCAGGGCTTTCGGGGTCGTTGGTGGTGCCCTTGTCCTGGTCATCAGGAAGATCTAAATTCAGCTTTGACTTCTGGCCTGTGTACTAGCTGTGTGGCCTTGGACAAGTCAATGAACATCTGCCTGCCTCAGTTTCCTCAACTGTAAAATGAGAATAATAATAATAACAATAATAATAATCACTGACCTCTCAGCATTGTAGTGAGGATCGAACGAGACAATATTTGTAAAGTCCTTGGCACAACGCTAGGACTTCAGAGAAGTGTGAAATAACGGTTGATTGACCAACTGATTGAACATCAGCTGTGCTCCTGCTGGGAAGGAGAAGGGGGTTGGTGGCTAAAGGCCGGGAAGTGGCCTCACTCACCTGGATGAACGGAAACACCAGACCTATGATGAAGTTGGTGAGCCAGTGGACAGCTCCATCCACCATGAACGCAGCTGGGCGGGAAGACTGCAGGAATATTTCTGTTCTTACCACTGAGGGAACAGGACCTTAGTGGGCAGAGAGAAGAGAGAGAGAGAGAGGGAGGAGGCAGAAGGAGCACCAGACCGATCCTTCTCTATGGGCTCCTCGGCTTAATAGCACAGTTCTTGTAGCCTGTTTGTAGCCCTAAAACTCAGACTCCTGTGAGAGTGAAATGCAAAGGAAGCCAGGCGGCACAATGGCTAGAGTCTGGAAGACCTGGCTTCATTCCCTCCACCGTTGACACTAGCTCCGTGATCCTAGACAAGTTGCTTTAACTTCTGTCTGTCTTGGACTCTGTTTCTTCATTTGTAAAATGGAGATAATAATAGCATCTACTTTCCCACAATTGTTTTGAGAATAAAATAAATTAAAATAATATTTATAAAGTGTTTTGCAAACTCAAAGCACTATATCAATCCTAGTTATTATTATTATGATCATTATTGTTGTTGTTATCCCATCTGGGATAATAATAGCTAACCTTGGGGGGCAGCTGGGTGGCTCAGTGGATGGAGAGCCAGGCCTAGAGATGGGAGGTCCTGGATTCAGACACTTCCTAGCTGTGTGACCCTGGGCAAGTCATTTAGTCCCCATTGCCTAGCCCTTTCCACTCTTCTCCCTTAGAACCAATGCATAGTATTGATTCTAAGATGGAAGGTAAGGGTTTAAGAAAAAAAAATAACTGTTCTGTGCTTCAACTTCTTTACCTGTGAAATGGGGAGAAGGGGTAGTAAAAGCTCAATGAAAACATTCAAGTGCTATAGAAAACTGACAATGGCTATTCTTTTAAGCAGACCTGTCATTTCACTGATATTTTCAGAGAGCCATTTTTCTTTGCCAATACAGGTGGCACCTACTCTTCTGTCTGTCATTTTAGAGAGTTGCTCAGGGTCAATGAGAGGCTAAGTATCTTAGCCTCAAAGGCTAGAAGGGATCCTACAGGTCATCTGGTCTAACCTTTCTAGTTTTACAGATAAAGAAATTGAGGCCCAGGGAGATTAAGTTATTTATTCAAGGCCACACAGATTGGAAATAACAGAACTGGGATCTGAACACAGATCTTTTGATTTTTTCTCTTGTACTGCATTGCCATCCTTCTCAGGGTCACAGAGCCAGCGAATGGCAGAGTATTTGAAATCGGGTCTCTTTAATTCTGGGGCTCCCTAGCCATTAGGCCACAGCTGATTTTTGTGAGTGACTATTATGATGGCTAATGGGATTGACTTCCACCTCTCCAGATTTGCTCTGGAGGTAGGGGGATGGACTAGATCGGCACTGGCAAAATATTGGCATGCATGCTGAGCTGGCACAGGGGGAGCTGCTCTGTTTTCCCTTTTCCCAGCCCCCAAGGACATTTTTTGCATGCCCTGCCCCTCTGACTAGCCACCCAAAGCAAGCCCTTCCTCCCTCTGCTCTTTGGGGTAATACGGGGGGTGGAGGAGCTCACAGACAGCTTGAAATTGGAGTCTGGGCATGCAAACTTGAAAACCTTCACCAACACTGAACTAGATGATCTCTCGAGATTCCTCCTGCCCTTGCAGGGTTTGGGATTTCTATATAGCAAGGAAACGTAAACTTTTTGTGTGCCATGGACCTCTTGGACAGTCTGGTGAAACCTATGGACCCCTTCTCAGAATCATGTATTTATTATAAATGATATAATAATTATAAATAATAACAAATATTTACAATGTGGAGAATTACAAAGGAAACCAATTATGCTGAATTGTTCACAGAAATAGATCTGTGGGTGACTTAGGAGTCAGTGGATCCCCAGTTAAGAACCTCTGCTTCAAAGGATTCTGTAGGGGGATGGTATTTGGGGGGGGGGCTTGGGTTAGGTATAAAAAGAAGGAAAAGGGAAAGGGTCGTGTTTGTCAAAGTTTGCCTTTGGAACTTTGGCACCAAGCCTGACTCCAGAAGATAGGATGAAAGTGGCAGAGGGGCAGATTTTGGCTCAATCATTTTCAAGAAAGATTTCCTAACAACTAGAGTCGTCCAATTAGAATGGGCTAACTTGAAAGGTAATGAGTTCCCTTTCCCTGGAGGTCTAGATGACCACTTTGTCAGGTAAGTTACAGAGAAGGTTTTTGCTCAGGTCTCTGGGCAAACCACTCTGGATTTTGTGAATTTACATACATCCTAGGTCATAGATTTAGAGATGGAAGGGATGTTAGAGGTCATCAAATCCTACCTGCTCATTTTATAGATGAAACTACTGAGGGTCAGAAGCTTATTGACTCATCCATGATCACCCCTGGTTAAGCCTTGGAGGTAAGACTTGACCTCTGGTCTTTCTGACTTCAAATCCAACTGTCAGTATCTGTGAACCATTGTTCCTTGCAGAGGAGCAAGGAAGCATCCTCAAAGTCTTTTAAAATACAATTCCAGGGGGCAGCTGGGTAGCTCAGTGGATTGAGAGCCAGGTCTAGAGGCTGAAGGTCCTGGGTTCAAATCTGGCCTCAGATACTTCCTAGCTGGGTGACCCTGGGCAAGTCACTTAACCCCCATTGCCTAGTCCTTACCACTCTTCTGCCTTGGAACCAATACATGGTATTGGTTTAATAGTTTAAAAAAATAGTTTAATAGTTTAAAAAAAATACAATTCCAACAGAACAAAGATTTCCACCTGGACCGATAAAGGATGTTAGGGATGCCATTAAATCCATGTTTAGAACAAATGCTGCTCTCTTGTGGTGAAATAGAGGAGCTACAAGGGACTATCATAGAGCCAACACCATTTGGTCCCTTCCAGAGTCTTCCTGAAGGTAATAGCTGGAAGGGCTAAGAATTATAGCTTTAGAATTGGAAGGAGCTTCAAAAGACTTTTAGAACTAGAGGTGTCAAAGTCCTGGCCCTGCCTGAACAAGATTCAATGTACTTGGGAAATGCTTAACAAAATAAATTAAAACATTTTAAAAATTGTAATTTGTAATTTTCTAAGTCAATATGAGGTGCCACTCATTCTAGACCAAATCTCACATTTTACAGGGGAGGAAACTGAGTTACAAAGAAGTGAAATGACTTGATCAGAGTCACATAGCTAGTAAGCAAGAGAGCTGCCATTTTTTAGAATCTTAAACTTTGAGAGTTGGAAGGGTCCTCAGCAGCAGTCTAGTCCAATTTATACTTGGAAATGAGTAGCCAACATCCTCAACCAATGGTCACCCCAACCTCTGCCTGAAGCCCTCTAATACTGGGAAGCCCACCTTTTATACAGCTCTAGTTCTTAGGAAGTTTAGAATCCAGATTATCAGATTCCAGATTAATTTAGATCTCTTTCTATGGCACCATGCCATTATCTACTCCAAAGCTCTCATTTTACAAATGAGGAAACTGAGGCTCAGAGAGGTTAAATAATTTGCAAATCGTCATCTCTTGGTGTAGTTAGATCTCAACCCAAACATTCAGGCTTCCCATTCTACAACCCTTTCTTATTTCATGAGGCTAAAAATTGTTGTGAGATAATCCTTAGAAAATAGGTTCAAGGGAATGAATGACCCAAGGGAATAAACCAAAACTAGTAGTGGAAGTGATGGTATCAAGCAGGTTGGATTGGTGGAGATTTCAGAGGAGTGTGTAAACTTGGGTGAGAAAATATTCATCCTGGTTTCCTTTGAATCCTGTTTTATTTTATGCGTTTAAAAAACAGTATTCTAGGGGGTGGCTGGGTGGATCAGTGGATTGAGAGCCGGGCCAGAGATGGGAGGTCCAGGGTTCAAATCTGATCTCAGATACTTCCTAGCTGTGTGCCCCTGGGCAAGTCACTTAACCCCTATTGCCCAGCCTTTACCACTCTTCTGCCTTAGAACCCAAACCCAGTATTGATTCTAAGACGGAAGGTGAGGATTTTTTCTAAACAACAACAACAACAACAACAAAACCCAACAGTATTCTGAGAAGGTATCCATAGACTTCACCAGACTGCTAGAGAGTTCAGAACACACTCAAAATATTAAGAATCTCTGATTTAGAGAATATTTGCGTAAACTTTTTCCAAAACCGGGTAAGAACTCTGCTTTCCCAACTCCACACTAGAATCTTTAATTTCCTTCAAGAATAACTCATGGTGGGAAGAAGCTAGGTGGCTCAGTGGTTGAGAGCCAGGCCTAGAGAAGCGACATTCTGGGTTCAAATCTGCCCTCGGACATTTCCTGATTGTGTGACCTTGGGCAAGTCACTTAATTCCCATTGCCCAGCCTTTGCCACTGTTCTGCCTTGGAACCAATACACAGTATTGATTCTAAGACAGACAGTAAGGATTTAAAAAAAAAATCAACTCAGGTCCCACCTCCTATCAAAAGCCTTGTCTCTCCTTCCTCAAATTATTTTATGCTTCCTTATCTGTTTATGGCATATTCCCAATATAAGAATGTAAGCTCCCTGTGGGCAGGGATACTTCTAAAGATTAGAAAATTTTTCCTTAAAAAGAATCTAAATTTGCCTCTGTCTTTCACTCATTATTTTGTCCCCAAGAACCAAGTAGATCTAGTCTAGCCCCTGTTGGATAGGACAGTCTTCTAAATATTTGAAAATTAATTGAATCCCCCAGTCCTGGACTGTGTCTTCATAATTCTCTTGCAGCTAGCACTATGCCTTGCATACAATAAGCACTTAATAAATGCTTGTGAAATTAAAGTGAAGGGTTGTTGTTACTGTTCAATCTGACTCTTTGTGACCTCATTTGGGGTTTTTTTTTGACAGATACTGGAGTGGTTTGCCATTTCCTTCTCCAGCTCATTTGATAGATGAGGAAACTGAGGCCAACAGGGTTACGAGACTTTCCAAGAGTCACATATCTAGTAAGTATCTGAGGCTAGATTTGAATTCAGGTCTTCCTGATTCCAGGTTGCTGCTCTGTCCACCTTGCTGCCTAGCTCCTCTAGTGAGGGGTAGAGATGTTGGATAGCATCTTAGTAAGCAGGGACATTCTCTACAAAGCAGAACTGCCACTGATGCCAGTGAGGCCAGTGGGTAGAGCTTCTGGACTCTGCTTTCCTGACTCCTTCTAAAAGTTCAAGAAAATGTGGCCCAATGGAGACATTGAGATACAAGAAAAAGAGCACCAACAGAACCTGGGCTCAATCCCACTTGAATATATATATAGGCTGCGTGACCCTGGGCAAGTCACTTAAACTCTATGTTTCTATGAACTTAGTTTCCTCACAGAAAATGAAGGAGTTGGACTGCATAGCTTCCGAGATCTCTTCCAGCTTTAGATCTGTGAGCTTATGAAATATAGACTTGGACAAATGTTCTTTTGCCCTAAGGGTAAGAGAGGGTGAGAGGTCCCTGTCCTGCCCCTTCAGGCTGCATAGAGCCTCTTTAGTGGCCATGTGAGAAGGGGCTGTACCTGCTTGTAGGTCCATGGAGACCTCCTCCCCTTTGTTTTGGACAAGGAAACAAAATTCCAGCATGGAAAAGTTTCTTCTCTTCACATCTAGAAATAATTTTGGTCTTAGAAACTCCTTTGGGAGATGCACATTAACAACTCAACTGTGAGTTACAGTCTTGGAGAGATTCCTGCAGTCACTGAATGATTAAGTGATGGGGGACACCCAGGCACTATTTGTCAGAAGCAAGAGGGGGCATTTTTTTTGTTCTCTTATTTTTGTTTTTGTTTTCAGAAGCGAGATTTGAACCAAAGTCTTCCTACTGCCAACACTGGCCCCTCTAACCACCAAACCGGGATTCCTCTCTCTGTGGTGCATAAAAATGGTTTTTAATTCTAAAATGGCATTGGCTGGGCTACTGGTCTCTCTGGAGTCAGGAGGCAGATGGAGAGGTGAGACCTATCCAGATACTTACTAGGTCCAGTTGAGTGTCCTGCAATGTAGGCAAAGACACAGATGATGCTCAGGTAAGACAGCTCTGGAACCCTGGGCTGTGGAGAAGAGGAAGTCTCTAGTTACTGGCCTGGGAGGTATGAAAGAGAAAAATAACCAGGCTACCTTAAAAGGGAATCTGCAAGCCTAGCATAGTTTATTCACTGGAAGGTTTTAATAGACTGAAAACTTACCATCAGCTCCATCTTCCTGGAAACAATGAATCTATTAATGCAGTCCAAGATTACATTAACTTTTTTTTGGCTGCCATTATCACACTGCTGACTCAGTGAATTTGAATTCCCAGATCTTTTTCAGTCCAACTGCTTCCTAATCTCTCTCTCTTTCTCACTCTCTCTCTCCCCCTTTTCCCTGTCTCTCCTTCTCTCTCTCTCCCTCTCTCTCTTCCTTTCCTTCTCCTTCCCTCTTCCTCTCCTTCTCCTTCTCCTTTTCCCTCTCTCTCTTCCTCCCTTCCTCCCCCCTCCTTCTCTTCTCCCTCTTTATTCCCCCCTCTCCCTCCTCCTCCCCAC
>NC_058132.1:43714674-43731670 GCF_016433145.1 Gracilinanus agilis
CTTCTTCTCCTCCTCCTCCTCCTCCTTCTTCTTCTCCTCATCCTCATCCTCCTCTTTCTCCTCCTCTTCCTTCTCCTCCTTCTCCTCCTTCTTCTCCTTCTTCTTTCTTCCCCCTCCTCCTCCTCCTTCTTCTCTCTCTGTGTCTATCTCTGTCTCTGCCTCTGTCTCTGTTTCTCCTCTTTTTATCTATCCAGTCACTCCTGGATCTTCTTTGCTAGATCTTGCTCCCTAACTGAGGTTGTCCTCTAAGACTTTGCCCAGGGCCCTCTTTGCTTCTCTTTCTACACTCTATATTTTGGTGATTGGGCCAGTCTCTATTGATTCCATTATCCTTTCTTTGCAGATGACTCCTAGGTTTACTTATTTCGTTCTAGGCTTTCTTTCCCATTTCAGTCCCACAGCCACCAAACTGCCCATTATAGGCAATCTCCACCTGGTTTTCTCCGAGGCATCTCAAACTCTCCATGTCCCAAACAGGATCCACGATCTTCTCCATTAAATCCACCTGTGCTTTAAACGTCCTTTTTCCTATGGAGGACGTGTCATCTTTCCAGGGACCCAAATGGTCAACTTTGGCATCATCCTGGACTTTTCCCCATTTTCACCTCCCATATCCAATCAACAGTCAAGTCTTATGGATGACATCTCCATGACATCTCTTGAGTCTGTCTTCTCTCTGCTCACATGGCTAACTCCCTAGTTCAGGGACATATCGTGTCTTCCTTGGATTATCGTCAATAATCTCCCAACTGGCCTACTGGCCCCCTGGCTCTTGCCTCTCTCATATATCCTCCATACAACTGACAAAAGAATCTTCCACAGGTGCAAGTCTGGTCATATGTAGGCTCTGTCCTAAAAACTCCATTGGCTCTCTACCACCTCCAGGATAAAATACAAACCCTTCAGCCTTTGTTTCCCTAATATCTAGTACGATACTGACAAGTAGAGGGCATTCAATAAATGCCTGTTGGATTGTATGTTGGTCTTCCAGTCTTGACTCAAGGAATTTTAATTAAAAAAAAAAAGACTCTCACTAGGTGGCAGTGTGGTATATAGTTTGAGAAGTCTAGAAATGACTTGGGTTCAAATCCTTCCTCGCTCACTAGAGCAAGAAACAGAAGACAGAAACAGGCAACAGGAGAACATGCTCTCATCGGCTCATGCTATGGCCATAGAGTCTGGCATAGTGAAAAGCAGTGGGTTGCTATGCTTTCCCCATATATTCTGTCTCCCACCTCCAAGCCTTTGCACAGATTGCACCCCCTCCTGAGGATGCTTTCTCCTCCTTCCACCTCTTAAATGACCTTCCTTCAAGGACCAGCTCCATTTAGATCCCCTGCACGAAACCTTTCCTGATGTGCTCAGGTAATTAGGGGATCCCTCCACCATATTACTTTGTAAATGTCCTGTATTTTGCATATCTTAATTTATGCACACATTGTCCATATCTCCCTCCCGTGTACACACACACGGACACACAGACACACACACACACAGACACACAGACACAGACACAGACACAGACACACACACACACACACACACACACACACACATACACACGCCGGAATGTAAACTCCCAGAGTGCAGCAATTATTTTACTTTTGTCTTTGGTTTTCCAGTGTCTTGTGAATAATAAATCCTTAAATGCTTGCTTGCTTGCTTGTTGAATGAATGAATGAAAGAAAAAGGCCCTGGGCTGAGACAAGAGAGACCTGAGTTTAAAATCTCTTCTTTGATACTTATAAGTTACGTGGGCAAGTCAGGAAATCTCTGAGCCTCAGTTTCCTTATCTTTAAAATGGGCATAATGATAATTCGACCTGTCACCCTCAACTTATGGAGTATCAAAGGAGATAGTGTAATAATTTAAAATTCTCTGCAAACCTTGACTCACTATCTATTGCCAATGACAGCACTCCAAGCTGACCCTTCCTCTGAAGTGTGACCACAAAGGACTTTTTTTTTTCTTGAAAAATAGCAACAAAACCAGGGCAGAGCTCACATAACAAGTGAAGGTGGTTCCCTTCGAAACAGTTTTCTTGGGAGCTGACAGTTATTCAATCATGGGGCCATTGTCTAGGGTGTCTCTGGAGTTTCTCATTGGGGGTAGGATGTAAACTCTTTGAGCGTTTGGACTGCTTCATTTTCATCCTTGAGCATCCTTAGTGCCCATCACAGTACCTTTCACTGTGTGGAATAGGGGGCTTGGTGTCTGGTATTTCTGGTGTGAAAATTCCCTCCACTGAGACTGGCAATCCACAAGATCATAGATCCAAAGCTACTGGGACTTGGAATGTTGTAAGTCATCTAGTCCCAGGCTTTTATTTTAGTTAACCCAGAAAGATTAACTCATTGACTTGCCCAGGGTCACATAGATAAGAAAAGACAGGATTTGAACCCAGGTCTTGGTCCTCTGACTGGGGAGCCCAACAACCCCTTAAGAATCATGGTAAGATTTTATGAAGTTGCCTGGGTGGGGTACTGTGTAGTTAAGTGGCCAGCCTTACCCAGCCCATAAAAGTCAAAGGCTTGACTTGGATAAATCAGACAGGCATTTCTTAAGTATCTTCCATGTGCCAGGCATAGTTAGGAATACAGAGAGAAAATATGGGCCTGCCCTCGAGGAGCTTACATTCTCCCCAGGAAAAACAAAGTAATCCGGTGTATTTGTGTGTGTGTGTGGAGCTGGGAAGAGGGGCAGTAGGAGGTAGAGATGCAGGTCCTCTTCTTTTCTTTTTAAAAACTCTTTACCTTCTGTCTTAGAACTGATACTAAGTAATGACTAAGGGTTGGCGATGGAGGTGAAGGGACTTGTCCAGGGTCACCCAGCTAGGAAGCAGCTGAGGCCACATTGGAACCCAGGACCTCCCATCACTTGGCTCTCCATCACTGTGCCACCCAGCTACCCCGACACAAGTCATCTTTACTCCAAGGCCAGCTCTATGTCTACTCTGCCATGCTGCACCTACGTCTTGCACATAGTGGGCACTTCAGAAAGGTTTGTTGGCATGAAACCATTGGCTTCCAGAACGTGCTGTCTGTTCTTCAGTGAATCTGTGGCAAATCCCTGGATGGTGGATCTTATTTTAGTTTATTTTTAAGCAGTCAAGAATCATCCAGGTCAAAATCTAGTGACGTGGAAGGCTTTTCCTGGCTTGGGGTCTGAAATCAGATGTGAACATCAAGTCTGTTCCATCAGCTCTGAAGGGGAAGAACTCGTTCTGTTCTTTGAGTTTATGCCTCCAGGGTCCAGCACAGTGGCTGAGACACAGTAGACTCAATAAATGTTTGTTCGTTAATTGAGAATATCTCTGTCCTGTGCTCTGGTTGGGAAGGAAGGAAAAAAGCATTTATTAGAAGTCTACCACAGGGGTCCCTAAGGAGCTCAGAGGTCCTGGATTCAAATCTGGCCTCAGACACTTCTTAGCTGTGTGACCCTGGCCAAGTCACTCAACTCCAATTGCCTAACCCTTGCTGCTCTTCTGTCTTAGAATTGATACTAAAACAGAAGGTAAGGGGTGTATTGTTGTTTGTTTTCTATAATCTACTATGTACCAGGCAGACGCTTTCCAAATATTCTCTCATTTGATCCTAATGACAACTCTGGGATATTATTATCCCCACTTTACAGATGAGGAAATGGAGGCAGAGAGAAGTGAACTGATTTGCCCGGAGTCACACAGTCAGTGACTTTATAGGTGACATTTGAACTCAGGTCTCCTTGACTCCATGCCTGGCACTCTAGCTATTGTGCCACCAGCTGCCTTTGTCAGCACATCTAGAGTCCTGTGCTCAGTGATAGGCTTCCTGGGTTAGGAAGGACACTGATAAACCAAAGAGGGCCCAGAGCAGGGTTGGTGCAGAAGTTGGTGAAGGAAAGGTCAAAGGAGGATCAGTTGAAGGAAAAATGGAGGCTGTATACAGCTAGGAGAGGAGAAGATCTGGGGTGGAGCCAAAGCTGTTGTCCAGTATCTGAAGGGTGGTCAGAACCACAGGGAATGGGGTCACATTTAGGCTGGGGGTCAGAACAAACATCCTGGAAATGAGAAATGTCCCAAAGTGGGATGGGATGCCTTGGGAAGTCTTCAAGGCAAAGCCATTCATTCATTCATTCATTCATTCATTCAACAAACACTTTAAAGTCTGGTTATCAACTAGGGGTCTGTCTTGACTCTTGGATGTCTTGAGCTGGATGTCCTGCAGGAATCTCAAACTCAATACGTTCAAAACGTGACTTTCTCCAACTCTCCCTCCATCAGACTTTTCTCTTAATGTCCAAGGAACTACAATTCTCCCAGTTAGAAGGATCTCCCCCATTAGACTGTAAGTTCCCCGAGGGCAGGGACTGTCTTTTGTCTTTTTCCATGTCCTTGGCATTTAGCAAAGTGCCTGGCACATAATAAGCTTTTAATAAAAATGTTCTAAGACCCTTATCTTTTGTCTTAGAATCAATACCAAGTATTGGTTCCAAGGTAACAGAGTGGTAATGGCAAGGCAATGGGGGTTAAGTGACTTGCCCAGGGTCACACAGCTGGGACGTATCTGAAGTTAGATTTGAACTCAAGACCTCTGGTTTCCAGGTCTAGTGCTCTATTCACTGAGTCACCTAGCTGCCCCTTAGTATCAGTTCTAAGACAGAAAATTGGCAAGGGCTAGGCAATTGGGATTAAATGTCTGCGGCCAGATTTGAACCCAGAACCTTTCAATTTCATGCCTCTATCTACGGATAATTTTTTTGATTGGTGGAGTGATTGATTCCTGATGTCCAGTGTCATCTCATATCCCTCAATTCCAATCACTCCAAATCTCTAATCTGTCACCAAATCTTGGCATTTTTGCCTCCAGGACATCTCTCCCACACTTTTCTCTCTGCTCGTATGCCATCCTGACCTACCTTGTGCGGTGTGTTGACCACTGAGAGGTTGTAACCGTACTGGAAAGCCGATCCGAAGGCAGCTGCCAGGGTTGCCAGAGCCAGCACAGAGGTGAGTCTCTGGAAAAGAAAGGGACCGTTCCATCCTGGGCTGGGGACACACAGCACTTTCCTAGCCTCTCAGCTGTTTTTTTGGGGGAAGGAGGACAATAGGGTGGGAAAATAGGAAAGGAGAGAGTTGATAGAAGTCAGGAAAGCTTTTCTTTCCTTTTGCTCTCAAAGCAGGAAAACAATATAGGGTCATAGGATGGTGAGATCCTCTAATTGGGAGCTTCTGAGACTTTTTCCTGTCATAGAGCCCTCTGGCAGTCTGGGGAAGCCCATAAAACTCTTCTCTTTTAAATGAATAAAATAAAACATGGAAGATTACATGATGCTTCAATTACACTGAAATCTGGCCATCAAAATCTGACTTCAAACCAGACCACAGACCCTAGATTCAGGATCTCTGCTTAATCCAACCCCTATAAGGTCTCTGAGGAGAGGGAAGTTAAATGACTTGATCAAAGTCTCCCAGTGGCAGCCCAGGATGCCCATCCGCACCTTTCCAATCCGAAGCTTCCCCTTCCGACCGAACAATCTCCCAGGTATTTACTTTGTAGACTCCAGAAGGGAGTCAGGTAGGTGGAACTTAGATTTTCCATCTCTGTTCCATCCCGGAGCCCTTCCTTTCAGGGCTACTCCTAGGGACACTGTCTGTCCTCCTTCCCTGGACACATCAGTGCCCATCAAGAACAAACTCTCCTGATTTTAGAAGTCAAGCACCAGAGTCCCACAGTCTGCCCTCGAGTCCCCACTGGGCAATTATTCTCTCATATTGTTTTATAGACACAGGTGGGTGGGTAAAAAGGCTGCTTTTGTAATGGAATCGGAATCTCCTCTTTTATTATCCTTGTGATGATCCGGCACTGATCATCTCTGCATCGATCGCCCCATCACTAAATCACAGTGTGCCTTCCGAATTTAGAGCCGGCCACATCTAGATTTCAGTCCTGCCTCGACTATTAATAAACTCTGTGATCATGGTGAAATCAACTCGCTTCTCTGGCTTTTAGGCAGTTCTCTCCTATCATTCCTGACAGGTGAACTCTGGGCCGGGTGGAGTGTTTCCGTTGATACGTAATCACAGTTCATAATTATTGTCCTCAGAGTAATTGGTTTTCCGTCTCTTCCAGAGTATCCTAAGAGTTGAACTCAGGCTGTGCCCTCTTCCTTCCTTTAAACAAAATTCAATTTCAAACAATTCCCAGAGAGCTCAGCTAGCATCAACTGATCCCTCATCTCTACAGGAGGCATGATGGGAAAAGATTTAAGAACCAGAAGATATTAATTCCAGCTTTAAATTAAATTTAATTAAATTTAAATATTATATATAACATTTAAATTTAAATCCCCTTCCCATTTTGGGCAAATTGCTTAACCTCCCTGGACCTCACTTTTCTTATCTGTAAAATGGGAAGATTAAATGACTTGTTGAAGTCCATTTCATCTTCAGAACGGGGATTCTGTAATTCAGAATTCTGACACCCAGAAGAAGTTCTGTGGCTGACTAAAAGCCTGGAGAAGGGTCCTAAATAGGCTGGAGAAGGGGGCAAGTTGGGACTTACCCCCTTCCTGAGTGGTTCAGGTGGCAGAGTTTCCATCTCCTCTTTTGCCATCTTTCCTGTAGCAACACTGCCCCGGCCAGGAGTCCCCTTGGCCCCAGCAGAGCATACAGGGAATGCTCCCTGCTTCTCTGGTTCCAGTCCGATGGAGCCGGTTTTATTACTCTGGGTAACATAGTCCATCAGTCCGATGGACCCTCCTGGCTTCTTCCGAGAGCACGCCTTCCTTGTCCTTGGTGCTGTTGATAAGGCACCCTTGATATTTTATCAATATAAGCTACACAGCATAAATTCCAGTTCCTTCTTTGGGCTCCCCAACTGAAGCCAAGACTGAGATGGCCCCAGGGCTGCCATCTTTCTGGCCAGAACCGATGCTGGGGAAGGTTCCTGGAGTTTGGTCAAGGAGTGCCCTAGAGAAGTTGGACCAGACTCAAAAGAAATCAGGCAGGGGGTTGAGATGTGAATAAAGCATCTTTTCTGTGTTTTCCACCAGACCTCACTCATTCAGACTGGATGTACCCCAAAAGGATCCTAGATTTAGAGCCAGAAGGAATCTTAAAGAGGTCAGCCAGTTCGAGCTTATCATTTTATAGATGAAACTCAGAGATGGTTGTCTAAGGTCTTGTCCCACAGAGTAATGAATTGCAAAGCCAGGATTCAAACTCTCACCTTTCAGAATGATTTACTCAACATGCAATAAATATTTATTTTGGGTACTTCCTCTGGGGATCAAAGGAAAGATCCAGCTATTGCCCTCATGGAGGTTATATTGAAGAGGAATGGAAGCCAGGGAAATAAATGAATATAATTCCAGGCAGAAAATGAAAAGATTTTATGAGGAGCAGTCAGGGAGTACAGTGGATAGAGAGCTAGGCTTGGAGTTGGGAGGACCTGAGTTCAAATATGACTTCAGACACTTCCTAGCTGTGTGACCCTGGGCAAGTCACTTAACCCCCAATGCCTAGTCCTTCCCGTTCTTCTGTCTTAGAATTGATACTGAGAGGGGGCAGCTGGGTAGCTCAGCAGCAGATAGAGCACTCAGCTTGGAATCAGAAAGTTTCTTCGTTGTGAGTTCAAACTGGCCTCAGACACCACCTTGTACGATCCTGGGTAAGTCCTTTAGCCCTGTTTGCCTCTGTTTTCTCATCTGTAAAATGAGCTGGAGAAAGAAATGGCAAACCACTCCATTATCTCTGCTGAAAAAATCCCAAATAGGGTCACAAAGAGTAGGACATGATGGAAACAAGTGAACAGTAAGTATGTGGGAATTCTGGAGGTGGGTACGCCTTCCACCAAGGCAGACCTAGTTGGCTAAGGGGCAGAGTGAGCTCAAGAGGTTGAATATTACCCAGAAAAGAACCCTGGATTCAGAGTTGAAAGGCTGCTTCTGTTGCTTACTTCTTGTGTATGGGGAAAAGGGAAAGGAATAAGCATTTATTAAGTGCCTACTATATGCCAAATACTTTACAAATATTATCTCATTTGATTCTCATAACAACCCTGCAAGGTAGATACTATTATTTCCACTTCACCTTTGAAGAAGCAATTAGATGGAGGTGAAGTGACTTGTCCAGGTTACACATCTAGTTAGTATCCCAGGCAAGATTTGAATTCAGGTCTTCTTAACTCCAGGATCAGTGCTCTAACCATTGGACATCCTAGTTCCTTGTCCTCAAGGTCAGGTGATTTGCTGATTATTTGACTTTATAAGGGTTAGAATCTAGCTTTGGATCTGGGTCTTTTAAAATGCAAACCACTCTTTTCACTGTACAATGTATGGTTGAGTTACTGTTGTTGTACATGATGTACAAGCCTGTATGGTTGAGTTATTATTTTTAATTTATTGGCTAAAGGAGCAGGGAAGCCAGACATTTTCTTTGTAATTAAAGTGTTTGTTACCTGGAAATGAGAAGTATTCAGGCAATGGCTGAGAACCTTAAATGTCAGAGGGCTATTTCAGGATTCTGAGGAATTACTGCTGTGCAGTCATTTTAGACATATCTGACACTTTGTGATCCCATCCAGGATTTTCTTGGCAAAGATACTGATGTGATTTGTTATTTTCTTCTCTAGCTAAAGTTTACAGATGAGGGAACTGAGGTGGATAACAGTAAAGTCACTTATTAATGTGGTCACATAATTAGTAAGTATCCGAGGCTGGATTTGAACTCAGGTCTCCCTGATCCCAAGGCCAGCACTCCATCTATTATGCCATCTCGATGCCTTTAAACCTTTCAATGAGGGGGAAGCCTACCACCTTCCATGGACACCTATTCCATCTGGGGACAGCTTGAATCATTAGGAAGTCTATTCTGACACAGGACCTAAATTGTCCCCTTTGTGATTTCCCTCCATGGCTCCTGGCTCTGTCCCCCAAGGCTCAGAGTCAAATGAGTTTTATCTCTTTTCCATGGGACAGTCCTTTAAATGCTTAAAGACAGAGATCGTGCCACATGGAGCCCTTGCTTAGATAAGTCATGTCCCAGACACACAAGGATCTTGCATACCATTTATCTTTGTAATTCCTTCAAGGACAAATAGGAATTTCTATTTCAGGAACTGGTCAGCAAACCTTCACTAGCTTCCTTCTATATGTGAACCTTGTGCTAGAAATCAGGGAGATTAAAATTCTAGGGAAGGAATGGTTCCTGCCCTCATGGAGCTTACTGTCTCTTTGGCTCTACAGAGCATTGTCCAGAGAGATGGGGAGGTCCCTACAGAAGATGCTATCAGTAGGACGAGCATCCTAGCCAAAACACATTCTACTTGGTCCCAGAGGACAGAACCAGGGGCAAAAAGCAGAAGTTGTAGCAAGGCAAAAAAAAAAAAAAAAGATTTCTAGTTGGGACAAACCTCCTAACATTCAGAACTGGCCAGAAATAGAAAAGATGCTCCTGGAAGTGGGGTTTAAAAAATAAACACATCTACATGTACCTTTAAAAAATTAACAAGCATTTATTTTCTCTTGCTTCCATCCCGTTCTCATTAAAGAAGAAGAAGAAGAAGAAGAAGAACCTTGTAATAAATTTGTGTTTAACAGTGCACTCCGAGTCCATCGTCTCTCTGGCAAGAGAGGTGGTATGCTTCCTTAGCAATCCTCTGGAATCGTGTTTGTTCAAGTCTTCAAAGCAGTGTCTATATAAGGTTATGGTTACTATAGAAATCATTCTCCTAGTTCTGATTCCTTCATTCCATATCAGTTCATGCCAGTCTTCTCAGGATTCTCTGAAACCGTTCTTGTTATCATTTAAAAAAGTAATTTTATTTTAAGCATTCATTGGGGGAAAAATTGAGTTCCATTTCTCTTCCTCCTTTTGCCTCTCCCACCTACCGAGAAGCCAAGAAATACAATATGAATTATAGTCATCTATTACCTTTCTATCATAACTATTTCTACTTCTCTATACATTTACATATCCCTCTTAGATGCTGAATATGGACGATTTGCTAGGTCTAAGCTCGAGCAGAAAGAGGCGATCAACATGGATTTCCTTTGGAAAATTAGAGTTCTATTAACAACCTCCAATTTTTTTCTTGAAGCCTTTAAAGACCTGTTAATATATCCATTTAATATCAATATTCCTCTGGTGATTTCATATGGCTACATGTCATAGATCAGTCCAGAAGAACTGAATTTGAGGGCCATGGAGAAGAACGTGATGGCCATTAACAGGCTTTAACATTTTATAGACCAGAATAATAATAGGAGAAGTATAAAACATATTATCAAAGAGATGCATGATTGAAAACAAAGGGGCAGTTAGGTGACTCTGGATAAAGAGCCATGTCTGGAGATGGGAGGTCCTGGGTTCAAATACGTCCTGACACACTTCTTAACTACGTGACTCTGGGTAAGTCACTTAACTCCAGTTGCTTAACCCTTACTGCCCTTCTGCCTTCGAACCAATATTTAGTACAGAAGTATTTAATAAGGGTTTAAAAAAAAAAGCCAAAGAGTGGGTCAGTCCCCTAATAGCAGCAGGGGATTAACAATTCCTGTGATCCATCAGCATCCAGAGGATGTCAAGAGAATGTGAAGGCAACACTTAAAAAACTGGGAGGATCTTCTGTCATAAACCATCAGGAGGACGTGAATAAGAATGTCACGATGGACAAGGATGGGTCGGGCTCTACATCATGGCGGGGAGGGGAGGTGGAGCTCTCTAGATCAGTGAGATCACAGCCTTGGAATATCAGAGTAAAGTCAATTTATAAGAAAGAAGGGTCTCCATGTAAAACAATCAAGCTTACTTTAATGAGTCCGTAGAAACAATCCAAGTTCTCCTTAACAAATAGCACTTAGGATTAGGGTTGGAATGGACCCATCTCAACCCTTTCTCTATCCTTTCTCTTAGTCGAACGATCTCCAGTCATCTTGTGTTTGTATTTCTAACATCCCGTTTTCTAAGAGTGAGGGTTCCAGTGCAGAATAGGTAGGAAGGAGGAAATTATTTCTATCAAGGTGCCCACAGGTCCCCGAAAGCCCCCAAACTTGGCTTCTATCATCTCTTTGGGGGCAATTGTTTCAACATAAATTGAGTCAATATACAAAATTAATATGGTAAAAAGTTACAAAGAAGCCTCTGTCCAAGCCAGGCGGAGTCGCAGCAGCGAGCTCTGGCTTGGACTCCAGCAGGTAACCGACCCGAAGGAAGATCTCAGTTTTTTCAGAATTTCCACCCAAGAGTTTCACAGATAATCCCGGTTGGCCAGAGGTACCCAGAGGTTTGGCCAGACCAGTCCTAATCCCGAAACAGCTGGAAAAGCAAAGGGAACAGGCTGGCAGGGCAAGTTAAAATATACTCCTTTTTACCTAGAGAGAAGCAGAAGGATCGATGGTGGAGGATTTCAATTTCTCTGGCTTAACTCCTGGCATTTTATTAATCTTGGAAAATATCTGGTTGAGTTCAACAAGTGTCTTCCCCTTGGTCTCTGGGATGATGAAGTAGGAATAAACGACAGTAATTAAACATATCACAGCAAAGATGATGAAGCAGTAGGCGCCAAGACTCTCCTGTGGAGAGAGAAGTCAGACAAATCAGCAAGCATTTATTCATCACCTTCTGTGTGTAGGCTAAACTCTGAAGGTACAAAGACAAGACAGTCCCTAATTTCTCTCTAACCTTTACCTTCTATCTTAGTATCAATTCTAAGACAGAAGAAAAGCAAGGGCTAGGTACCTGGGGTTAAGTGACTTGCCCAAGGTCACACAGCTGATGAGTGTCTGACAGCAGATTTATACTCAAGTCTTCTGTCTCCAGGCTCAGTGCTCTATCCATTGCCCTATCTAGCTGCTCTATAATCTCTCTCCTCCCCTCCATTCCTTCTTTTCCTTCTAGGCTCAACTCAGCTGCTACTATCTATGGGAAGCCTTCTTGGATTCTCCTTTTTAGTGTACTCTGTCTCCAAAAATTTCCTCTTCTGGGCTCATAGTTTCCCAATTCCCAATTTCCTTATTCTCAATTCCCAATTCCCAATAGAATGAAAACTCCTTCATTCAAAATTATTAAAAAGTTATTTGCTATGTGATGGATCTCTCAGAGATGGAGAAAGGAGAGATATAGTGTTAAATTAAGATGATATAAAAATAAAAGATATCAATAAAAATGTGTAAACAATATGATAAATTGCTTGCCAAATTGAAGGAACACCAAACATTTCTGGTAGCTGAAGCAATATAATCACAAGCAAATAGTAGAACATAAGTTCTCCAAAGAATTAAAACTACAAATGGCTCCCAAGAAATAGACGTCATGCCAAGGGCCCACAGAATATGACATATTGCCACTGGTTGATGGTACCCACCTGGAGATGGAAGGGCTTTCGTTCTAAAACTCAGAAGCAGAGAAGGAATTGGGTTCCTTCATGATTATAAAGGACAGTAAATGGATAGCCCACTTATGTCCACAGACCTAGAGGAACATGACCTGTTTATGTCCACAGGCCTAGAAGAACATGGCCCACTTATGTCCACAGACAAAGAACATGGCCTGCTTATATCCTTAGGCCTAGAGGAACATGGCCTGCTTATGTCACAGACCTAGAGGAACATGACCTGTTTATGTCCACAGGCCTAGAAGAACATGGCCCACTTATGTCCACAGGCCTAGAGGAATGTGGCCCTCCTATGTCCACAGACGAAGAACATGGCCTGCTTATATCCTTAGGCCTAGAGGAACATGGCCTGCTTATGTCCACAGGCCTAGAGGAACATGGCCCGCTTATGTCCACAGGCCTAGAGGAATGTGGCCCTCCTATGTCCACAGATGAAGAACATGGCCTGCTTATGTCTACAGGCCTACAGGAACATGACCCGCTTATTATGTCCACAGGCCTAGAGGAACATGGCCCGCTTATGTCCACAGGCCTAGAGGAACATGGCCCGCTTATATCCACAGGCCTAGAGGAACATGGCCCTCTTATGTCCACAGGCCTAGAGGAACATGGCCCGCTTATGTCCACAGGCCTAGAGGAACATGGCCTACTTATATCCACAAGCCTAGAGGAACATGGCCTGCTTATATCCACAGGCCTAGAGAAACATGGCCTGCTTATATTCACAGATCTAGAGGAACATGGCCTGCTTATATCCACAGGCCTAGAGGAACATGGCCTGCTTATATTCAAAGATCTAGAGGAACATGGCCTGCTTATATCCACAAGCCTAGAGGAACATGGCCTGCTTATGTCACAGGCCTAGAGGAACATGGCCTGCTTATAATCACAGGCCTAGAGGAACATGGCCTGCTTATAATCACAGGCCTAGAGGAACATGGCCTGCTTATGTCCTGTTCACAGGCCGGCAACAGAGTGGCTTCTTTGGAGCCATTAATGAGCACAAGAGTTTTGTTTTCATTACGAGTGGCCCTCAATAAACACACCTTCAATCCAGTGGAGAAGGGGATGAAATAGGGCTAGGGTGTAGACATCCTAAAGCGTGCCATCAGGAAACTTCCTAGTTCTAACTAATAAAACAATGTAGTCAATAGAAAGCTCTTAGCTCTGCCACACATTGTGTCACCCTAGAAAAGTCACTTAGGCCCTCCATGCTTTAGGCAACTCTGGAAGAATATAAATTGCAGGGAAAGTGCCCACCTGTTTTATGAGTTTCCTCATTAGACCTCCTTACACTGATTAAACCATAGGTGTCTGGACTAAAAAGAAAAATAAAAATTTCCAAATTAAGATTAAGGTCAGTTGTTTCTACACTGCTAAAGGCCCACAAGAGCTCTCTGTACCTCACAATCCATCACCCTGGCACAAAGCTCTGGTCACCCCATCTGAATCATGGCTCTGGGATGAAAATTGTAGAAGACAAGGCAAGGTTGGGCTCCATTTTGGAAGCTGTGCCCATAATGAGGACAGCTCTAGTCTATTTTATTCTCATTTCAATTCACTTGGATGTTGACCGAAGTGCCAAATATGTGCCAGGCAATGTGTTAGATGGAATTATCTGAATTTGAAGTTCTGCCCCTTGAGGTTTTTTTGTCAGTCTAGGGATCAGCTTCCTTTTTACCTGAAGGAAAGGGAAGAAGAGTCCCACGCTGAAGTTGGAGAGCCAGTGGACAATGCCTCCAACCTTGAATGCAGCCGACCGGGTAGACTGTAGGAAGATTTCCTCTATAATCAGGGAAGGAATGGGACCTTGGAAAGAAAGGGATGGATGAATGAGAACAGGATGTTGGGATTCCTTCCTTATCACTTCATTTCCATGTCAGAGGAGGAGGAAAGTTCTAGCACATCCGTGTAGTTAGGGACAAGCCCTCTACCAAATATGAGTCATGGTGAGTTTTTCTCTTGAAATCAGCTTTTTCAGAAGATGGCAACCAAATGGTTAATTATAAAACCAATCGGGCATCTCTGCTGTGCTAGAATTCCCAGATGTACCTGTAGTATCACTAACTTAACTGAGTCGTCCTACATTTCATGGCTGTGAGGATGAGAGAAGAGAGTTAGAATGAGGGGGGAAATGGACAATTCTATTGCATTTTCCATATAGCATCTTACTTGACCTTTCTGACAACTCTATAAGGTGACTCCTACAGGTATTATTATGTCTGTCTATTGTTCAGATGAGGAAATGAATTGCTTATAAGTAAGCTGGCTTGCCTCTGGTCACGCAGCTAGTAAATACTGGAGGAGTGATTTGAACATTAGGTCAAAGTGGCAGCCCAGTATAGAACATTACTGTCCATAGAAGATGATAGACTCTCTGTAATGTGCTCAATGAGTACCTTTAGAATGTTCTCAAAGGGTTACTCTGGAACATCCTCAATGGGCTACTCTGGAACGTTCTCAGTGAGTTACTCTGGAACACTCTCAATGGGTTACTATGGAATGTTCTTAATGGGCTACTCTGGAACATCCTCAAAGGGTTACTCTGGAACGTTCTCAGTGGGCCACTCTGGAACATCCTCAATGGGCTACTCTGGAACATCCTCAATGGGTTACTATGGAATGTTCTTAATGGGCTACTCTGGAACATCCTCAAAGGGTTACTCTGGAATGTTCTCAGTGGGCCACTCTGGAACGTTCTCAATGGGCTACTCTGGAATGTTCTCAATGGGTTACTCTGGGACATTTTCAATGGGTTACTATGGAATGTTCTTAATGGGCTATTCTGGAACATCCTCAAAGGGTTACTCTGGAACGTTCTCAGTGAGTTACTCTGGAACATTCTCAATGGGTTACTATGGAATGTTCTTAATGGGTGACTCTAGAACATTCTCAAAGGGTTACCCTGGAACATCCTCAAAGGGTTACTCTGGAACATTCTCAGTGGGTTACTCTGGAACATCCTCAATGGGTTACTATGGAATGTTCTTAATGGGCGACTCCAGAACATTCTCAAAGGGTTACTCTGGAACATCCTCAAAGGGTTACTCTGGAACATTCTCAGTGGGTTACTCTGGAACATCCTCAATGGGTTACTCTGGAACATTCTCAATGGGCTACTCTGGAACATTCTCAATGGGCCACCCTGGAACATTCTCAATGGGCCTCTCCCTAACAAACTCAAAGGAGCCTTTGGTAACCTTCTCAGGGGGACCCTCTGTCATGTGCTTACCAAGGCCCTCTATAACTACTCAATGGGTTCACCCCAGAAGTTTCTGGGCTAGAAGAAGTTACATCAAAAGGATTTAATGGGTTACCTTGATTGGAGGGCGATGATACCACCCTGTCAATACTTACTAGGCCCAATAGCATGACCTATAACATAGACCATCACAGAAGTAATGCTGACATAAGGCATCTCAGCCATGGTGTCCTATGGGAGAAAAATCACTTTCATCAGGTATGGGGAAGCCTGGAATTTCATTCCTTGGTGCTTAGAAAAAGGAGCTATTTTTCCTGCTTAACGGGTTAATCTTGCTGCTTGGGGTTTAGTCAGATTTGGACAGATCATGTATAATTTTCAATAGAGAGAATGGTATGAGAAGAGTCGACTAGACTCCATAGACTGCCTCTTTGGGGATGTCTTGGGACTGGCAGATTTAGAACTGGAAGGATTCCCCCAGTCCAAAAATACAGAACTAGGAAGGCTTTAAGGACACAGAATGTTAGAGCCTGAAGTGACTTTAGAACATTTTTTATAAACGAGGAAATTGAAACCCAAACAGTTTCATAGGATCATGGAAGGGACCTTAAAGGCCATCAAGTCCAACCCCTTAATTTTATAGCTGAGTAAATTGAAGCTTTTAGAAGTAAGGGTACTTGATCAAGGTCACACAGCTAGGAAGAGAAAATGGAAAGGAAGGGGAAGGTAAGAGTGACCTTGTTCTCCTGGACAGAGACTAGTCCTTGCTCCATCCTACAAGGCCCAGATCTTTTTAAATAACCAGGATCTTGGGGGCTCCTTACCTGGAGTGAAAGGGCTACTGTTAACACAATGCAAGCCAGGCAGCAGACACTGAAGCCAATCAGAAGGAGCAGTCTCCTGCCTAAGCGTTCCACAATGAACACCTGAAGGAGAGGAGACCGCAAGTGAGGAAGGTCATAGTCAAGAAGCCAGGACAGCCCTGGGGTGGGGGTGGGGGGCAGCCCTGGGCTCTTCCAGGCCAGCAGCAGGTTCAGTCCCAGCAGGACATAGCAGCCCAGGAACTATTGTGCCCACCTGACACTCATGCCTCCTTCACATTGGGAAAGGGGGCTAAGTGAGTCTGAAGACAGGCCCAGGACACAAGGACGCTTAAAGAACAAGAGGGAGGCTGGGAGTGGAGCTTCAATCCCTGATCCTGGGAAGGAAGGCTGAGGCTGGTGGATTGCCTGAGTTCAGGACTTCTGAGCTGCAAGAGGATCAAAGCTGATTAGGATGATCACACCCAGTCTGGCACCAGTATGAGAGTGGGAGAAGAGAGGCTGCCTAATGAAGGGCAAATCAGCCCAGGTCAGAGACAGAGCAGCTCAAAGCTCCCAGGCCAATCAGTAATGGGATCAGGCTTGTGCCTGGACACTAT
>NC_058132.1:43736639-43784072 GCF_016433145.1 Gracilinanus agilis
CCTTCTCTCCTTCTCTCTCTCTCTCTCTCTCTCTCTCTCTCTCTCTCTCTCTCTCTCTCCCCCCTCTCTCCACAGAGCCACCTAGCTGCCCCACTCTTTTTCTTTTGAAAACAATTTTTGTTATATGGAATGATTGTCTGGGAGAGACCAAGTCAGAGATATAAGGGGAAATTTATCCAGTTTAAAAATATTATTAATTTTTAAAAATCTCAACGAAAGGAGAAAGCATAAGAATGGTCCTAGAACTGGCCAAAACAGTTAAGGTTAGGAATATCACTAGGCCCCTTTTCTTCCCTTTTGTCATGATGATGATTAAATAATGAGAGCAGTTCATATTTACATAATGCTCATAGCTACTTATATCACTCCATGATGTGACTCCTAGCATCTGTCCTGCAACACAAGAAGCTCTGGCACTTGCCATCCACACTGCTGCCAGACCCTAAAAGCCACAGAGTCTTTCCATTTGCCCTATAGTTGATTCACCTTTTTAGAATGTGAGCTCCTTGGGGACTTCTGGGTTAAGATGGTTGCAGAGTAGAGGCAGGACTCTTAATTCTCCTAACCAACCCATACATGATACCTCAAAAGGACACCAAAACCCAAATCCAGATGAACAAAGGGACCCCACAATAGGGCACAGCATTGAAAAGTACATGGGATTTGGTCATTTCCATGCTATAAGGGGGTGAAATAGCTCTCACTAAAACATGAGCTAATTGATCTGCCCTCCCCCCTACAGTCCCAAAGCCAGCACACAAGAGTTAGAGCAAGAGTGGGGCTTTCACTAAGTCACTAAGTTCTTAGCAACTAACTGGGGTCACTAGGGGCTTGCTCCTGAGAGCAGCAAGACTTAAGACCCCAAGAGGCTAAAGAACACAGACTTTGAGTGCGGACCTAGAGTGGAGGGGTGACAGTCTGTGGAAGCAGTGTAAGGAAGCTTAGACTCATAAAGGAGCCTCACGCAGAGGAGTAAGCAAGGGGACCACCAAGAGGCTTGACCTTGAGAACAGCTAGACTTGAGACTCCAGGAGGCTAAAGAGTACAGACCTTAGGCACGAGGATAAAGTTGAGAGGGGTGGCGCTGCAGTGACTCAGGCAAAAACTGCTCCACAGCTCTATTCACAGAGAGGCTGCCTGCCCACCTCACCCAGACTTCTGACTGAGAAGGAAAAACCAACATAATAATGGCAAGCAATGCCCAAGAACTAACCAAGAGAAAAAACAAGAGGAAAGCATTAATACTTGATAACTTTTACACAGGAAAAATCCAGACAACAGAGCAGACAACAGAAGAAGACAAAGAAGGAAACACATCCAAATCTTCCCTAAAAAATGAAAATTGGTCACAAGCTCTTGAAGAGTTCAAATCTGAGATCATGAGAAAGATGGAAGAGATTTGGCAAGAAAAGTGGGAAATAGCTCAAAAGGAAATTAATAGGTTAAAAGACAGAAATTCCCAATTAGAGAAAGATTCCCCCAAATCAAACAAAATGATAAGCAAATTGGAGACCCAAATTAAACAGCAGGAAACTTTGAAAAACAGGATAGACCAAATCGAAAAGGAAAACCAGTCTCTAAAGACCAGAATTGGACAAATAGAAGCCAATGATCTTGCAAGACAGCAAGAACTAATAAACAAAGTCAAAAGAATGACAAAATAGAAGGAAATGTGAAATATCTCACTAAGAAAATGACAGATCAAGAAAACAGGTCTAGAAGAGACAATTTGAGAATCATTGATCTTCCTGAAAAATCAGAAATTAATAGAAATTTGGACACCATACTACAAGAAATTATCCAAGAAAACTGCCCTGATGTTTTTCAATAAGAGGGCAAAATAGACATTGAAAGGATCCATAGATCACTCTCTAACACTAGAATGTTAGCTCGTTGAGAGAAGGGTCTGTCTCTCTCTTTTATGTGTATCTCCCTTGCTTAGCACACTTCTTGGAATAGTCTAAAGCACTTAATAAATCATTTTTCATTTATTTGACCTTCACAGTAATTTGGCAGACAAGAGTTATTGTCATCATCTTCATTTTGTAGAAGAGAAAACTGAGGCAGAGTGGTTAAGTGATTTGGTCTAGGACACAAAGTTAGGAAATCTCAGAGGTGGAATTCTTACTCAGGTCATCTTGATTCCAAGTCTAGCAATCTAGCCATAATACCAAGTCCACTTCTACCCACCTAGGCAATCTCTTTCCCAAATAAAAAGCATATCATTTTGACACAGAGGCCATTTTGCCCAACTCTCTCATTTGAGAGATGAGAAAATTGAGGCAGAGGTTGGTTAAGGGACTTGGCAAGGGACACAGAGCAGGAAGTATATGAGGAAGAATTTGAATTCAGTTCTTCCTGGTTTTAAATTCTATACTCTATCTACTATGTCGGGCTGTCCCCTGCCCCGGGTCCTTCTGTGCAATTTCTTCCCCAAATAGAAACTAGGCTGAGCTCAGAAATCCATAATTTAGGTATGAGGAACAAGACTGACTGATATCACAGCCATGTCTAGAAGCTCAGCCTCTAGTGCACAGCCAGGGCACCCAGATAACCCTGAAACCCATGAAGTCCTACCTTCTCCCTCCATCCGGAGAATAAGTACTAAAACTAACCTCCCACCAAAATAGAAAACTCTATATCTGAGACCTTTAATGAAAGTGATTCTTCCCATAACCACTAACTGTCCTCTTGACTTTCAGAAGACCAATTTTAGCCCTGAGGGTGACAGCTGGAAAGAATCTCAGCATCCAAAATTTCTCAGTCCCAAAGCATCCTGAACTCTTGACATATCCAGAGAAGCCTTACCTATTCGGGCTCCTTCTTCATCTCCCCTTTGAATCAGGGTGTACCGGGGACTTTCTGGGAAGAAAGGCAGCAGGATCAGCTCTATTACTTCGAGGATCCCAGTCAGCCCGAAGAGAATCGGCCATTCTACCAGGATCATGGGGGCAAAGTTAGAACCAAAAGGAACCTCAGGGACAATGAGTCCAACTGCCTCACTTTACAGATAAGAAACTCAAGCCCAGAGAGGGAAATGATTTACCTAATCTCACACAGGTATAGTCTTTCCCCAATATTCTGGTGTTTAACTTCTGTAACTTTAAGCTTTTGTATTATTTTGTTAGTAACCTCATTTTCATTTTTTGCCTTTAAAACTCAAGATTTGTGTCTCAGTTATGTCCTCAAAGCATAGTTCAAGTCTTTTGAGCTCTAAGCCCAAGTCAATGATGTAGCTTAGTGAGAAAATAAAGATATTAGATAAATTTGGTGTTGGAATGTCTGCAACCACTATCGGTTGTAATATTGGTATTGTAATGGTTACAATGGGTGGTCACCAAAATTGTAATTAACTCTTAAGTCACAAGACTGTTAATAGCTAGATTTATTAATAAGAAAAAGAAAATAAGAGGGAAATATGGAAAGGAGGCGAAGAATTTCCTACCCTAATAATCCAGATCCTAACAATCAGTGTCTGTCTCCGAATCTCAGCCTCAGAAAACAACAAATCTGCAAGCCTTCCCCCCACTCTCCCCCCAACTTCCTGCTGGGTCTCATCTTATAAGTCCTCACTATACCCACAAGATCTCCTACACCCCCCAGGAACCAATCACAGTTCCTCAATTAGCCTGGCACCACCCAGGGGGGGTAGTGCCTGTGGGATCAATTTTGTGGTTGCTGACTGACTCAAATTTAAAATAAATGGAGGTGAAGTCCAAATCCCTAATTGATTAAATTAAAAAACCTATTCCCTTCTCACAGTGTTTATAAATTGACAATTCCATTTCCTTATACCTACAAAAGGAGGGAAGCACTTCAAGCTCATCTATCCATTGTGGTCTTTAATGCCATCTATCATCTATGTAGGTCAGAGGTTCTTCAAGGCCAGTATCTTCATATTCTGACAGTAGTGACTAAAGCCCCAGAAGTCTCTCCCTTGGTTTTCAAAGGATGGCCAGGATAAAGAGGTTATATAGTATAGAATAGAGCACCATGTTCTCACGCTTCCTTTTGGTACAGTAGAAGCTAAGATTCAGGTTAAAATGCTTTAGTTTTAAGAATTTTTCTTGATGTACAGTATTTATAATAGTACAGATTATACATGTTATAAAATGTGAACATCGTCTGAAATATTTCATGTGTTTTTAAAAACTGAATCATTAGCACAAAAGATCACAGAATTCTAGGAATTACTAGGGAGAAAAAATGTTTTTTATGTTGCCTATTTTATTTTCTGTATTGTGTATTATGGGTTATTTCATGGTTACTGTGTTAGGAAAAGTGCATATCATCAGAATTAATGTTTTATTATAAATAACTACATATAGAAAAGTGTCTTTCACAAGATCACAGTTTTTGACGGTTGTAGGAACCCAACCTCCTATTTCTCATGAATTAAATGTATCAACATTCCCATTTTTTACTTTTGTGCTTGGAATGTTATCCCCACAAAAGCTGAGGATTGGCTGTGCTAAGTGACAGAATTGAAGTTTGAACTAAAGTTATTTGATTCCTTTCAGTCCATTTCTACTTCCCCCAAGCTACCTTTCTGACTGAAATTCTCCATTTTCTTTACTCTGTAGTTCAGCCAAACTAGCCTACTTGGTATTCCTTACACATTACATCCCATATTCTGAATTTGTGTCTTTGCTTAGGAATACCTCTTGCCTCACCTCCATCTCATAGTCTTGTTTCCTTCAAGACTTTCTCCTCTGTAGGAGACTAGCTTCTCAACTGCCAGTACTCTCCTTCTAAAATTATCTTGAATCGATTTTGTATATGTCCTATATTTACTTCTGTATACAGTGTCTTCCGTGACAGAATATAAAGCCCTTGAAGTCAGAGAATGACTCATTCTTGTCATTGTATAAGCAGCACTTTGAATAATGCCTAACATATATTAAATGCTTAATATATGTTTCCTGGTTGATTGATCAATTCCAAATCCAGCACTCCTTCTAGACTCTATGCTGCCTCTCCTCAATGCCTGGTGAGAGAATGATTAATTTCTTAACCAATAACAGCTGAACATATCAGTCTTACCCTCTTCTGTTGCTAAGATACACCGAAATCCAAAGATCTGGGCTACAAAGATCCCAATTGTGATGAACAGCTGGTTGACAAAACTGACAGCCCCTCTCAGATTTTTGGGGACCAACTCTTCCAAGTACAAGGGAACCACTTTGTATGTCATACCTGATATGAATAAAATTAAAATCAAATTAAGATATAATAGTCTTGTTGGGGGGAGTAATACTTATCCATGAACATTTCTCCCATCTCAACATTTACATAAGCCCAGCCTCCATGTTTTCCAAAAGTGTTAAGAGAAGAGGATATAAGAAATTGGTTAATATATGCATATTTAATGAAGATCTTCCCTTAGATTTGACATGGCTGGAAAGAAGGAATAGCTGGTTAGGGAATCCCATGGGCAAAGGTCATTGACTCAAGAATGGCATCATAGCTGAAGCAAAGATGAATGGATTTTTTGTTTACATTCTAACCTAAATGGAACTTAGAGATTACCCTTTTTAAAAAAGTAATTACATTTTATTTTTTAGCAAAGCAAAGGTTACCTTCTCTCCATATCACCTTTTCTCTTCCTACTTGAAAAAAGAAACAAGAACAAATCTATAGCAAATATGTCTAGTCAAACAAAACAAATTCTCACATTGGCACAAAAAAATATCTCAATTTGCACTCTGACAACATCAACTCTTTCTCTGGAGGTGAGCATCCTTCATCATGAATGCTTTGGAACTTACTAAGTCTTTTGTACTTGATTATCTTTTTAACAATATACTTTATTTTTTCTCCAATTACATATAAAAATAAATTTCAATATTCTTTAAAAATTTGGGGGGGTCCTGAATTTTTTCTCCCCTTTTTCCTCTCCCTCTCTCCCTTGCCGAGACAGGAACCAATCTGATATAAATTTTACATGGGCAATCATGTAAAACATTTTCCCACGTTAGTCCTTTTGTGGAAGAAAACTTGAAAAAAAAAACAAAGAAAGTGAGATGTAGTTTATTTTGGTCTAGATTCAGACTCCATCAGTTCTTTTTCTGGAAGCAGATGACATTTTTCATCAATGAGTAGTTGTCTTGGACCATTGTATTGTTGAGAATAGCCAAATCATTCACACTTGCTCATCAAACAATGTTGTTACTATGTATAATGTGTTCCTGGTTCTGCTCACTTCAATCTCCATCAGTTCACATAAATCTTCCCAGGTTTTTTAGAAATCATCTTGCTTACCATTTCTTAGAGCACAATAGCATTATATTACAATCATATACCACAACTTACTTAGCCATTCCCCAATTGATGAACCTCCCCTCAATTTTCTATTCTTTGCCACACAAAAAGAGCTGCTATCAATATTTTTGTACTTAAAGGTAATTTTTGTTTTAGCTTTATATTTCTTTGGGATACAGACATAGTAAAGTTTTGCTAGGTCAAAGGGTATGTATGGTTTTATAGTCTTTTAGGTATAGTTCCAAATTGGTCTCCAGAATGGTTGAGTTAGTTCACAAATCCCCTCAAAGTGCATTAGTGTCTCAATTTTCCCAGATATCTCCTTCAACTTTTGTAATTCTCCTTTTTCTGGCATTATAGCTAATATGAGAGGTATGAGGTGGTACCTTAGAGATATTTTAATTTTCATTTCTGTAATTAATAGTGACTTAGAGCTTATAGAGATTATAGATAGCTTTGATTACTTCATCTGCAAACAGCCTGTTTATATTGTAAGATTGTAATTTGACCAGTAAATGACATTAATGAACCTTAATTCTGTTGGCGATGACTCCTCCCAGAGATAGAGAGCAAGATGGCTACTCTCAGACCTTAGACTCTAAGGAATGCAATCTGACCTCTAGATCTCAGCAACAAGTTTATTGTCATTGATAGTTATGATGGGGTAAGGATGGAGGGCTAGGGAATTCTCTAAACTAATCAATATCTATCTGTCCCAGATCCCACTGATCCAAAGGATCTTTTTTATTATCCAACAGAGTTGGATCTATACTGACTTTCTCTCTATCTAATTCCCAACTTTCCTGTCTAACTACCTAGTCTGAGCCCATCCAAATAGTCTTTGAAGTAAGGTCAGAGCTAATTGCTGGATCAGGAGGATGATGACAGAAATGGCCTAATTACCACAGTTTGTAGGCTGAACCCACTGAAGTAACTAAGAAGTCTTGGTCAATTTCACTGGTAGTTTCTTCTTGGGAGTTCAATAGATGTCAGTGAGATGTCTGGGATCAATCAGGAATGGCAGGAACCAAAGTAAGCAATTTTGGTAGACCTCACACTGGATCAGGAGAGAGCCAAGTTCAGAAGCTGTGTACTCTACAACCTCCTCACTCTCCTCACCTGCCAGTTCAGCACCTCAGAACCCTCCCTGAGAATTCCAAGCTTCCCTCTTACACATTCTGTTTTCTGCATCCAGCATACTTCTGTATCCATCACTCAGGCCCTTCACATTTTACCTAAATTCCTCCCTTTCAATATCCTTTGATTATTTATCAAGTGGGGAATGACTTGTATTCTTATACACTTGACTTAATTCTCTATGCTTTAGAGAAACTTGCAATTTTTTTCACTATTATGACTATTGTGTCCATATTCTGTCTCTCCATCCTATTTTCATTTTTCTACTCTCTCTCCTTTCACCCTGTCTTAACTCAAAAGCATTTTGCTTCTGACCACCACCTTCCTCAATTTGACTTTCCTTCTATTGACTCTGACCCTTCTCTTATCCCCTTCCCCTCCTACTTTCCTGTAGGGTAAGATAGATTTCTATATTCAACCGAGTGTGTATATTCTTCCCCCTTTGAGCCAATTCCAATGAGAATAAGATTCTAACACTCCCCTCCCCATTTACTCAAGCTCCTCCTCCAGTGTAAAAGCTTTTATGCGTCTCTTTTATGTGAGATAATTTACCTAATTCTACCTCTCCCATAACCCTTCTCCCAGTGCCTTTTTCTTTTTCATTTCTCAAATTTTTTAGATATCAGCCCATTATACTCAATTCACATGCTTGCCTTCTGTCTTTGTATATTACCTTGTTTTTAAGCCTTACCTTCTGCCTTGGAATCAATACTATTTATTGATTCCAAGGCAGAAGAGTGGTAAGGGCTAGGCAATGGGGGTTAAGTGACTTGCCCAGCATCACACAGCTAGGAAGTGTCTGAGACCAGATTTGAACCCAGGACTTCCTGTCTCTAGGCCTGGCTCTCAATCCACTGGGCTACCCATCTGCCCCCTGAATATTACTTTTAACTGCCCTAATAATGATAAAATTATTCTCCTCCTCCTCTTCCTCCTCTTCCCCCTCCTCCTCCATTTCTTCCATCTCCTCCATCTCCTCCTCTTCTGAGGTCATATTTGAATTCAGGACCTCTTGTCTCCAGGCCTGGATATCTATCCACTAAGCCTCTTTTTCTTCTTAGTGGATGTATAAATCTCAGGTCTTGAAGATTTATTTGACTAACATTTTTTGTGTGTATGTGCTAGTGTATATAGGAGGGGGTGGGAGGGAAAGAGGAGGGAGAGGGAAGAAGAGAGAAAAAAGAGTAAGGGAGGGAAGAGAGAGAGAGAGAGAGAGAGGGAGGGAGGGAGGGAGGGAGAGGATGAGCATTCTTAACTATGATTGCTTTTTGTACTGGTGTCCTATTTTGGCCATGTTATAAACACAACTCTGAAATGACTGTGGCTGGTCAAGGGGAGGATAACTGGGTCTCCAAATATGTCTTTATTCCCTTTTCAGGAGTATACTTCATGTCTAATGCTAAGTTAGGATGTAATAAAACATAACTAATGGACAGAATGATAATTCCAGAAAAGAATCTCTATGTTCTTTGATCAGCACTTTCCAATCTGGGGTGGATCTAATTCTTAGGTAGTTCCTTACACAGAGCCTCCATTAGCTCTCCATTAACCTCTCAGCAACTGCCAGTCAGTATGCCCAGTTCAGCTCTCTGAGGCCAAACCTTAACACAGGACCTGACCCAAATACTGTAGGCACTTAAGAAATGCTTGTTGACTAATTCATTCACTTGCCAAAAAGAAAAAATTCAATCCTTCTTCCTCTTTTTTTTTAATCCTCCTTTCTCTTTATAGCCCTTCAAATAAATAAACACAACTAACCTGTCCCCCTATTTTTTAAAACTCTTACTTCTGTTTTAGAGTCAATACTGTGTATTGATTCCAAGGCAGAAGAGTGGAAAGGGCTAGGCAATGGGAGTGAAGTGACTTGCCCAGGGTCACATAGCTAGGAAGTGTCTGAGGCCAGATTTGGATGCAGCATCTCCTGTCTCTGGGTTCTAACTAATGAGCCCCCTAGCTGCTCTAGATGGAGAGTTGTAAGGGGAGGGCAGTCACCAAGCACAGTGCCTGACACATAGAAGGTGTATCATAAAGGCTTGTTGAAGGGGGCAGCTGGGTAGCTCAGTGGATTGAGAGCCAGACCTAGAGACAGGAGGTCCTGGGTTCAAATCTGGCCTCAGACACTTTCTAGCTGTGTGATTCTAGGCAAGTCACTTCACCCCCATTGCCTAGCCCTTACCACCCTTCTGCCTTGGACTCTAAGACAGAAGGTAAGGGCTTAAAAAAAAGGCTTATTGAATGAGGAAACTAAACTATCACTCTTTGCAGATGATATAGTATACTTAGAGAATCCTAGAAAATCAACTAAAAAGCTAGTGGAAATAATTCCTGCAAAGTTGCAGGAATACAGAAATAAACCCACATAAATCATCAGAGTTGGGATTCAAACTCAGGCCCTCTGATTCCAGACCCAGCGCTCCCTGTCCATCATGCCATGATACCTGTAGGAAGAGCAGAGTAAGCCAACCATCTCTATCATAAAAAGATAATAGATATAAAACATAGCTATGCGTTCTCTCCAGAACAATGCCCAAGGCTCCTTGTGTCATAGAGGCTGGAGTGCTGCACCCACCCAAAGTCAGGAAGACTTGAGTTCAAATCCTGCCTTTGATTCTTACTACCTGGGTAACCTAGGGCAAGTTATCACAATACCTTGGAGCCTCAGTTTATTCAGCTGTGAAATGGAAACAACAATAACTGTAGTTGTTAGTTCACTAAGGCTCAAATGAGCTGATGTTTGGGAAACACTTGATAAACTTTGAAGTACTTAGTGAATATCTATTATTATTGCCTTCCCAGTAACTCTAGTTATAACAATGCACCATCCTCATGTTTACCTGCGCATATTCCTACCAAGATCCGGGCAAAGATGATGATCACAAAGGAGTTTAACATTTTGCTGTATCCTATCAAAGTTGCAGGGACGATGGAAAAAATGTTGCTGATCATCAGGGCTCCCTTTCTACAGAGGAAAAAAATAATTAATTCCCTTCCTTTGAGAAGAGAGGCATGCAGCAATTGTCGAAGCATCTAGAGAGCAGGGTGACTGTAGAACATTTGAATCCTGGAATCAGGAAGACCTGAGTTCAAATCTTGCCTCAAACACTTACAAATTATATGACCAGGGGAGAGTCATTGAACATTCCTGAGCCTCAGCTTCCATTGTCTATAAAACAAGAGGGTTGAATTCTATGGCCTCTAAAGGCCCAGCTGCCCTAAATCTATGACCTCATTAGAAGTCTTTGAGGGGAAAGCTGGATAATTAATGGTTAGGTGTATTGGGTATAGGGCTGGACATGGAGTGAAGATGACCTGAGTTCAAATCCAGCCTCAGACATTTATTGGTTGTGTGACCTTGGGCTAGTCACTAAATCTGTTTTCCTTCTACATCTATATAAAGGGATAATAATAGCACCTACTTTCCAGATTTGTTGTGAGGATCAAATGAGATTACATTTGTAAAGTCCTTTGCATACCTTAAAGCACTATATAAATGCTAGCTATTATTAATGATGTGGTGAATTCTTGTTCATGTACAGAATGTTTTGGGAGGTCCACTCCAGCTCCTAGATTCCGTGATTCTGTTCTCTAAGTTCCCATATAGCCCCAAATACTGCTTATTCTTAATTTAATATTTGCTGAAATGTTTATATATATACATGTATATATATATACATATATACACACACACATATATGACATTAAGGTTTACAAAACACTTTACATATTTTATCCCATTTCGGTTTGATAGCAAGGATGTTATTATTATTTTAAACCCCTACATTTCCTCTTAGAATCAATACTTTGTATTGGTTCCATGACAGAAGAATGGTAAGGACTAGACAATGGGGATTAAGTGACTTGCCCAGGGTCACACAGCTAGGAAGTGTCTGAGGTCAGATTTGAATGCAGGACTTCCCATCTCTAGACTTGGTTCTCAATCCATTGAGCCACCCAGATGACCCCAAGGATGCTATTATTGTTGAGAGGCAGGTAGGTACAACAATGAACTAGGTCTGGAATCAGGAAGACTCAAGTTTAAATTTGCTTAGACACTTACTAGCTGTATGACCCTTGGCAAGTTGTTATTTGCTTTAGCTTCTTTATCTGTAAAAATGGAGGTAGCAATAGCACCTATACCCTAGGGTTGCTATAAAACCAAATGAGATTTTACCTATAAAGTGCTTAGCACAGTGCCTAGCACATAATAGGTACTATATAAATACTAATTATTAATATTATTCCCATTTGACAGAGAAGAAAACTGAGGCTAAATGATTTGTCTATGGTCATTGAGTGGAATTTGAACTCACGTGTTTCTGACTCCGAGTCCTGTCACCGTGTTCAGGAACATAGGCTGAAGTTTAATCCTAAATGTTCAAAGTTCTGCCAAGGTCTGTTAATGGATTCCCAAGGGTGGAGAACTCTGACTTACCTGCCACATTTATTTATCATTGAGGCAACCATGAGTGACCCAATTAAGCCTCCTAGAGGAAACATGGACACAGTGAGAGACCACAGCAGGGTCAAGAATGTATTGTTTAGATATTCCGAAGTCTTATTATAGTAGGTTTGGTTGTAAAAGTTTTTCATGATCTAGAAACATACAAAAAAAAGAACTTGGCTTTACCTTGAAAAGAGAAAATTTACAGCAGGGAGAGGTCATATGGAAGAAGGACTGGACTAGTTCTGTTGAAACTTAGAGGAAAGAGCTAAGAGTTATGGGTAGAAAACAGTCTCAAGTGAGGAAAATCTTATGGTAGGAGCTGTCCAAATGTGGAATTGCTGACCAGGGACAGGGCTCTCTGTCACTGGGGGTCTTCAAGGAGAGCACGGATGATCACTTGCTGGAGATGGGGCAGAGGAAATGATCGTTCCATGAAATTAATGGCTACTGAGATGCCTTCCAACTCTGGGGTTCTGGGTTGGGCCAGCAAGAAAAATAATTGAAGCTATTAAGCACCCCATTCATCCCATCCCTCTCTAATGCTCAGACACAAACATCAGCAAGACTGAGTAGAGGGAAAGCAGGGATGGAACATAATTTCCTTCAAGGATAACTGATGTTTTAACCTGATCTTGCCAATGTGATTGTAGAAAAGGTCAGGCAGCTGTCACCAGGATCATCAGTCAATACAAGTATCTCTAGTGAGGACCAAATATATATATGGAGAGCCCTGGACCTGAGGAAAGGCTGCTTCGTCCTTCTTCCTCAGCCTGTCCACATTCTCTTGACTAGATCACAGACTGACAGGAGGTTAGAGCTGGAAGGGACCTAGTCCAACCCAGACCTCAATGGGAATGCCCTTTGCAACAAACCCAACAAGTGGTTTTCTAGCTTTTGCTTGAAGGACTTCCAGTGGAGAGGAACCCAGTCACCCCAGAGGCAGCCCATCTCACTTTGGGATGGCTTCAACTGTTAGGAAGGCTTTCTTTTCATGGGGCCCAAATCTGTCTCCCTACAACTACAACTTCCACTGCTCCTTGTTTGCCTTCTGGGGCCAAAGTGAGCCAGTCGAATCCCTCTTCCACATGGTGAACCTTCAGTCACATGAAGAGAGATTCTCGAAGATGTCATGCAGATGACAGGAGCTTTGAGAGCAGGGAACCCTCCCCTCACCCTTTATATTTTGTATCTCCCCATAGTGGTAAGTCTTATACGGAAAAAATGCTTAGGAAATGTTTGTTCAGTGAAAAATGACTCTTTCCATTTCCCTGGCCAGTACCACCTACCTCTGCTGGAGAGTTAATAACAGCAACATTGTACCCATACTGGAAAGATGATCCAAATGCAACCACCAGCATCACCAGCCCCAGGACCAGGGTTAACCTCTGTGGGACAGACAGTGTCTTAGAGTTAAGAGAACAGGTATTGGAAGTTAAAAAAGTCACTGGTGCATCTGAGAGTAATTGCTGCCAATGGGTCTAGCCTTGGAGAAAGGCTTATGGGAATCCCAAGATCCTGAGAGCATGACAAAGGTCCCATTAGTTCCTTCTAAATTTCCAAATTCAATTAGGCTAATCAATCAATTGATAGATAAATAAGCACCTTTTCTGTGCCAGTCACCGTGCCAAGCACTGGCCTAAGGCTAAGAAGTTCATCTCTGTTTAGAATTAATATCCTTAGATTTAAAACTTGAGCACAAAGACTCCTGAAACTTAACAAAAAAAGAAAAAAAGAAAATGGATAAACAATGCTGTTGTTAGTTTTTCTTTAGATTGAGTGGTATGGCAAAAAAGGCATAGGATGTGCAGTCAGAGGACTTTAGTTAAGATTCTGATTCTGATGTTGAAGTTACTTAGCCTCTGTAGGCATGAGTTTCCTTACCTGTAAAATGAGAGGGTTGAACTTCATGGCATCCAAGGTCCCTCCCAGGGCTAAATCTATGATCCTATAGTCCTTACAGTTTGAGCTTAGGCAAATCACTTCATTTCCTTGGGCCTCAGTTTCCTCATCTGTAAAATGAAGGTCTTGGACTAAAGGAAATTACCTTCTAGTTCCAGCTCTAAGATTTTAAGAGTTGTTTTGAGATTCACAACTCTCTTTCCTGACAACTACCTCACAAAGGATGTGTGGCAACACTTCATAGTTATTTTCCTTCTATCAAAGAGGAAACTAAGGCTCAGAGGGAAGCAACTCTGTGGTCTGATCCCACTAGTAGTTGTAGGGGTCATGATTCAAACCAAGTCTCTTGGTTCTTCTTTCTATATTGCCCTCTAGAGAAGAAGCCCCAACAATCCTATTGAAGGGTTCTGTATTGTGTATTTCATGGAAGACTCCCTTTAAGGATTTCTAAAGTTATAGTTGTCACTTAGCTGACAGAGAAACTGGATCCCCATTTTTGGCAATTTTCAATGACAGAGGAATTCGTTAGTCTAAGGTAAGACCCTGAGCCAAATTAATAAAAATTAGAGACATTCCCCAGTTGATAAATGGTCATAAAATATGAATAGGCAGTCTTAAGAAATCAAAGTTATCAAAAAATCACCAAAATGCTCTAACTTCAAATAATGTAATTAGAGAAGTGCAAATTAAAAGAACTCTGAAGTAGTACCTCATACCTCTCAGGCTAACTTGACAGAAAAGGGAAAAGGCAAATGTTGGAGGGGAAGTGGGAAAACAGGGACACTAATGCATTGTTGGTGGAGTTGTGAACTGATTCACCCTTTATGGAGAACAATTTGAAACTCTGCCCAAAAGGCCATAAAACTGTGCATACTCTTTGTCTGAACAATTCTTCCATTGGGGCAGTGTCTTAAAGAGATCAAATGCTACTCCTTCTAGGATCTACAGGTGAGAGTTGGGTGAGAGGTAGACACCAAAAGAAGATAAACAACCCTGAAAAGGGCTCAACAAGCCATCACATCAAGGATGCCATAGTTCAAAGAACACCAGAGGTGCTGGTCTTCCCTGGACAGCCTAGGAATGACCTCATAGATAATGAGGTTGATACAATCATTACCAGAGTTAGCTCAGTGTTAGGGGGGATCTGAAAGAAAGTGTGTGAGAGAAGAGGTATTAGATTGCCTACCAAAGTGAATGTCTGGAGAGCCACCATGCTGGTTTCATTGTTGTATGCCAATGAAACCTGGATAGTCTACCAGTGTCATGCCAGAAAACTGAGTCACTTCCATTTGGATTGTCTTAGAAATATTCTGAAGATCAACTGGCAAGACACTGAGGCCATTTCTCAAGCTGGGCTGGCAAGCATTCCAAACTTTGCTGCAGAGATCGCACCTCTAATGGGATGGCCATGTAGCCCAGATGCTAAACACACATTTTCCTAAATGACTGTTTTATGGGGAATTTGAATGAAGCAAGTAATCATGGATGGGGAGGTTAGAAGAATTGGCATGAGGACATTCTTAAGAACTTTCTGAAGAACTTTGGTATTGATTTGGAGACATGGAGACATTAGTGAGACAATTTTAGACCACTCACTTTTCCTCAGTCTCGATTTCTCCATCAGCAAAAAGGATATTATAAGATACTTTACAAAATTTTTGTCTCAAGTGAGACAATACGTGAATTGTGTGAAAAAATTCAAAGTGCAATATTTTCAGTTGTTATTGTTTTAAACTCTTACCTTCTGTATCATTATCAGTTCTAAGACAGAAGAGTGGCAAGGGATAGGCAAGGAGTAGCAGAGGGTTAAGTGACTTGCCCAGGGTCACACAGCTAGGAAGTGTCTGAGGCCAGATTTAGACTCAGAATCTCCTGTCCCTGGGATCTAACCAATGAGCCCCCTAGCTTCTCCAAATGGAGAGTTGTAAGGGGAGGGCAGTCGCCAAGCACAGTGCCTGACACATAGCTGGTGTATCATAAAGGCTTGTTGAATGAATGAATGATCTCACTAGATCTAAGGAGAACCAATAAACATTTATTAATTTCCTACTATGTGCTAGTGCTCTGTGCTAGGTGATGGGGAGACGAAGACAAAAAGGAAATGATCCTTATCCTCAAGGAGTTTACATTCCACAAGAGACAACATATCCATGTAAGTATACACAGAAACTTAGTATCTGTATGATTCTGGACTAGTTTCTTAACTTCTGTCTGCCTCAGTTTCCTCATAACACCTACCTCCTAGGGTGGTTATGAGGCTCAAATGAGATTATATTTGCAAAGTGCTTTGGAAACTTTAAAGTGCTACATAAATATTAGCTAGTGTTATTACAGAGTAGAAACAAAATAAAAAGAAAGGAGTTTAGGGAGGTCCCATAGAGGGGAGGGAGGGAGCTGCAGTTGTGATAAGAAAAGTCTCCATAGTGTGTGTGTGTGTGTGTGTGTGTGTGTGTGTGAGATGTGGTGTGTAAATGTGTTTTGTGTGACATGTGTGCTTAATTATATTGTAGTGTGTGTACATATGCATGTAGGTACATGTTGTATATATGTGCATATTATGACATGTGTGCATCTATGTGGGTTGTTTGGGGTATGAGTATGTGGCATGTGTGCTTCCATGTTTGTGTATACTTGGGGGATGTGGTGCTGTGTTTGGTGTATGTATGTGCACTCACATGATCACATGCACGGCCAGGAGTTCAAAACTAGCAAAATTCAATCATTCTCTGTCCTGGGGCATTGGGCCCCCTCTTGGGAGCCCCTTGAAGTTCTAGGAGGAGCAAGAGGTCACAAAGGGAGCTTTGTGCTAGAAATGCAAATGAACCCTGGTCTTGATCCTGAAGGAAGCAGTAATGGGCATGGGGCAGGGGTTTTCCTAAAGAGAGAAAGCATCTTCCAGCACTTGGATGGGTAATCAAATTATTGTTGTTCCTTCATTTAGAAGAGGATCGATGACACCGTGGGGTGATATCTTGACTTGTGTGTGAATTGGATTGAAGTGAGGTAGAGTTGCATAAAGTCATCAGCCTTACTCTCCCTTCCAGAGTTGTCCAAGTCTGATGGCAAGATCAGATTTAGGATGACTGGCAATGGCCAAGGATGCGCTGGATAAGTTTGCCATCTTCAGTGTCTGCCTGGAGTCTAGGCTCCCCCCAGCAGCTCCTTCTGGCACCTTTGTGGCCACTGGAACAAATTGTTCTCATCATTCCATTCCACTAAGAGATCTTCACATATTTGGGGAAGACGCCCCTCTGAGTCACTGTCAGTTACCTTCATCCTGGTTTTAGCGCTTCTGCTGGGACAATTTCCAGACATCCAGCTTCTTGGAGCCACAGGTGAGAGCGAGGTGAGAGGTGGACACCAGAGGTGGATGAGCAGCCCTGGAAAGGGTTTGGCAAGCCCTCCCACCAGTGGTCCAAGTCTTCCTGGAAAATTCCATATACCCCAGGAAGGGGTAAAGAATGGAGTGCCAGACAAAGAGATTAACACAGCCAATGCAAAGAGTGGGAGGTGGGAGATGGAATTGTGTGCATATGTATGTGTGAAGGACTTTAAGATCAATTTTGCTGGACAATATGGGGTATGGAGAGAAGTAATGGGTAATATAGATGTTAAGGAGGTAAGATGGGTCCAAGTTATTGAGTTTTAAATGCCCAGAAGAGGAGTTTATAGTTGATCTTAGGAGTAACAGGGAGTCATCAGAATCTTTTAAGTAGAAGATAGCAACTAGCTGGCTCAGTGGACAGGTCTGGAGTCAGGAAGACACATTTCCCTGAGTTCAAATCCAGCCTCAGACACTTATTAGCTGTGTGGCCTTGGGCAAGTCACTTTACCCTGTTGGCTTCAGTTTCCTCATCTATTGAATGAGCTGGAGAAGGAAATGGCAAACCCTTCTAGTATATCTGCCACAAAAACCCAAAATGGGGTCATAAAGAGTAAGGCATGACTGAAATGACTAAACAACACTGGGAAGGTTAGACCTGATTTTAGGATTAGTGGTTGTGTGTGGGATAGATCAGAATGAAGACAGACTTGGAGTTGGGAGGCCAGTCTGGTCAAGAATACAATGAAAACTTGTCTAGGGAGAGCTTGGAGTCAGGTGGAGTAAAGTAGTTCTTGTTCATATGAGATAAGAGAACAGACAAGGGGAGCAAAAGTAGATGGGCATTGAGACAGGAAGAGAACAAACAGCACATTGGTCCTGGTGCTGAGAATTAGAAGATCAAGGTATAGTTCTAATCTCTGACAGGGCTCAGCTATGTGACCTTGGACAAGTCCCTGCACCTTCCTGGGGCCTCAGTTGATTCATCCTTGAAATGGGGAGGGGAGAAGACTAAATGCTTTCTTAGGTCTCTCCCAGTTCTAGATCTCTAATCCCTGCTCCCCTGATCCTGTGCCCAGGGGTGTGGCAAACAGGTCCCGCCATTCCAGACCCAGAGAGGACTTGGCACTCTAAGGGCAGGGACAAAGGGGGCCTCCACCTTCCCTTCATCTAATGATTTCCCAGATTCTTTGAAGCAGTAGACCATTTCATGGCTTTGTTTGTATTTTTATCTCCAAAGCCACCCCATGGATTCCTGTCTTGCCTCCCCAGGAGCTCTGCCCCTTGAGCTGGCCCAGGAAAGGTAAGGCTGTTGGAACTGTGGAGCAGCATTGAAAATGAGAACAGGGTCAGTATGAACCCTTTTATCAGGCAGCAAAGGGGGGGCCAGACCTGGGGATTCAGTGGCCCTGAGTCTCAGCACCTGGCCCAGGGCCAAGCATGTGGTGAACAGTGTATCAAAAGCTACTGAATTGAGTCACAGAGTTAGAGCTCAAAGGAGCCTTAGAAACCATCTAGTCCAGTGCTCCTATTTCACAGATGAGGAAACTGAGGCCAGGAAAGGTTAATAGTTAGGGGCATTCTTACAGTCCTTTAAAATTTGCAAAATGCTTCATGTAGAATTAACTCAACAGCCTAATGAGGAGGGTACAACAGGTAGAGCACAGTTTTCAGATGAGGAAACCAAGGTCCAAAGTCACTAATAATAGCTGATATTCATCAAATGCCTTCAAATTTGGTCAACTTAGTGTCTATTATCTCATTTGAATCTTGCAGCATTTTTTAGGGGGTGGGACCAATTATGATCCTCACAGGGGGGAGACAAAACAAAGGGGAGGTTATTTGCCTACTCTGCCCTGGTTTCACACTTGGGGCTTCTTTTGACCCTAGATTGAGCACCTCACCTTTTTGTGTGCTACCTTTTCCTCTGTACCTGTTTGCTCTAAACCATTGGCCTTTCCCAGTAATTACTGAGGGTCTCTGGAGTGTCCCCATCTCAACCCTTTCAGTATTATATCCGAGGGGAGTACTTAAGCATATCATTATGGCAGAGTAGAGGGAACATGAGCTTAGGGTCAAGAGATCTGGTTCTGAAATCTCCCCCAGACACTTACTAGCTGTGCCATTTACTTATTTCATCTCACTCAGTCTCAGTTTCTCTGTCAAATTGGGGGAATAATAACTAATTACCTACCTCTCAGGACTGATTGCGGGAAAGCATGTTACAAATGACAACATGCTATAAACAATGTGATATGGTTATTATTACCCTTATTTTTTGTTGTTCAGTCATGTCAGACTCTTTGTATCCCCTTTTGGAGTTTTCTTGGCAAAGATACTGGAATGGTTTGCCATTCCTTTTGCCAGGTCAGGTTATAGATGAGGAAACTGAGGCAAATAGGGTTAAGAAACTTGCCCAGGATAATACAGCTAGTTGTGTGTCTAGGGCCTGATTTGAATTCACATCTTCTTCACTTTAGGTTAGGTACACAGAGTCAACTAGCTGCCTCCAATTCCCTTTTTAGAAGGATGTCATTTAGATCTAAAGATATCACTTAAGGAAGCTATTGAAAGTTCTCAATGTATGTTTTCCTAATGACTGTGTGAAGGAGATAAGATAAAAACGAAAGAAAAAAAAGTCAGTGAAAGCTCTGTACACAAATCTGCCCAGCTCTGATTAGTTTAAAAGGAAAACAATGAAAATTTCCTCCTATCCAAATAAAAGGAATAAATATTTCTATTATCAACATTTTCTGCCTTCCAAACTCATGTCCCAAGGCTCTCATTTACATAAGGAACTAAGGACAAATCTCACCCTTTGATTTTCACTTGGAAACAATGCAGAGGGATAGAGGGCTGGTCTTAAGAGTCAGGAAGACCTGAGTTTGAATTATGCTTCAGATCATGGGTAAGCCAACCAAGATGGCAGAATAAAGGGAGCAGTCCAGCAAAATTCTTCCTCCAATGTTCCCCTCCAAAGTCTTTAAAAATAATGCACCAAATCCACTTCTAAAATAGTATCACTAACAAAGTAAGGGGGACATTTTTTTCTAGTCAAAGATAATTTAGGAGGTCAGAAGGAAAGGTATGTTACATTGGGGTGGAGACTGGTCTTGCATTACATGGTAATAACATCAGCTATGGGCATTACAGGCAGCCTTGGTGACAACAATGGCAGCAGTAATTTCTGGAGCTCTCAACCCAAAGACAATAAAAGAATTGGACAACTGGTCAGAAAGTGATTACAGGGGGCAGCTGCATAGCTTAGTGGATTGAGAGTCAGGCCTAGAGACAGGAGATCCTGGGTTCAAATCCGACCTCAGCCACTTCCCAGCTGTGTGACCCTGGGCAAGTCACTTGACCCCCATTGCCCACCCTTACCAATCTTCCACCTATGAGACAATACACCGAAGTTAAGGGCTTAAAAAAAAAAGTGATTACAGGGAACCCCTGTGCTTGCACTGAGCATGAGTGCTGTTTGGTAACTTCATTGTTCATTATGCATTTCTGGGAACTAGATAATGGTAGTTCATTGGATAATTGGATAGTGCTATCATTTGCAGCTATAAAAGAGCATGGATCTTTCATAGACCAGGAGAACAGTGACCATATCTCTTCCAGGATCATGCTACCTTGGAAATAATGACAACTTACAGACCTCCAGAACAAGCTGAAGAAACAGGACCATGAAAAAGCCTGAAGCTTGGAACAGTGATGACTTCCTCCCCAGAGGAAAGGAGAATTCAACTTTAACACAAAGTTAAAAGACAAGAAAAATGTGCTGGAAAAATAAGCAAACAATAATAAAATTATCTGACCATAAAAATCAACCGTGGTCACAGAGAAGATTAAGAGAAACTCGGAAGAAGACAATAATGTGAAAATAGATACAAGGGAAGTTTCAATGAAAACTGCAGTTTGGACATAAGCCCAACAAAAATTCCAGAAAGAGCTAAAGTAATAATTTAAAAAAGAGCAAAAATGATTTGAAAATGCAAATAAGAGTGATAGAAAAAAATTGGGGGAAAAGAAATGAGAACAATGTAAAAAATTATGAAAATAGTATTATGGAAGATGGTAGAGAAACAGCAGGGGAAAATTCAAGCTACTGTGAGAATCCTCTCCAACCAGCCTTAAAATAATGCCTCAAAATGAAAATTGAAGTGAAGGAACCAATAAAGAGCTAATGTGAAGCAACTTTCATGAAGAGAACAACTTGAAAAGAAGGCACAGAGGGTCTAGTTCACTGGAATGAAAGGGAAACACAGCTTGCAGGAGGCTACACCAGGGAGTATTGGTGCAAGGCAATAGCAATTCTGCCCATACCCCACATCTATTATTCCAAATTTTAAACCTGGGGACAATATCTGGATCCTGAATCCCTTCCTGAGCCAATAGCAGTGCAATCCCATGCACACCTGGTAAAGTTCCAAGTCCGAGCCCAAGTTGTAGCTAGGTTTTGAACCCAAGTGTTAGGTGGTCTATGAAGCATGCCTAGTCTGTGTAAGCCCAGGGTGAAGCCCAGACAGCCTGACCCAGACACAGGCCCAGAGATACTTCCTACCAAAGCTTAAGGGGAAGTTACAAGCTCCAGGCCAAGGCAGCCCACAGTGTGCCTGAGGTAATCAAGCCCAGAGTGAGACCAAAAGTTCCTACCCAAGTTTGAGGCCAGATTTTGAGTCCTAGGACACGGTATTTCATAGTTCTCTGAGTTCTGCAAGCCATCAGCAATCTCAGAGAGTGATTGAATCATCAGTGGGAGGTGGGATTCAGAGCTCTCAGCCCATGAGCCATCATATATACTTTGGAAGAACTGAAATTTGCAAAAATCCAGAAACAGAGCTAATGGTAGCATCAGAAAAAAATTAAAATTTAAGAGTACTCTCTACCCTGAGAACAGAACTCACCTTTAAGATAAAAGTAAAAGTCAAGAAAAAGAAAGGGAAAAATGAGTAAACACGAAAAAAAAAAAAAACAAACCACTCTAACTGTAGAAAATTTTCATGGAGACAAAGAGCTAGGCACAGACACAGAAGGAGACAGTGAAAGGAAAACAAACATATGCAGACCTTCAAAGGAAAATATGAATTGGTCTCAGAATCTGGAAGAGCTCAAAAAGGATTTCAAAAATCAGCTAAGAGGGGGCAGCTGGGTGGCTCAGTTGATTGAGAACCAGGCCTAGAGACTGGAGGCCTAGGTTCAAATCTGGCCTCAGACACTTCCCTGCTGTGTGACCCTGGGCAAGTCACTTGACCCTCATTCCTAGCCTTTACTACTCTTCTGCCTTGGAGTCAGTACAAGGTATTGATTCCAAGACAGAAGATAAGGATTTTTAAAAAATCAGCTAAGAGGGGGCAGCTGGGTAGCTCAGTGGATTGAGAGTCAGGCCTAGAGACAGAAGGTCCTAGGTTCAAATCTGACCTCAGACACTTCCCAGCTGTGTGACCCTGGGCAAGTCACTTGACCCCCATTGCCCACCCTTACCACTCTTCCACCTAGGAGTCAATACACATAAGTTAAGGGTTTTAAAAAAAAGAATAAAAAAAATCAGCTAAGAGAGTCAGAAAAAAAATAGGGAAGAGAAATAAAAGTAATACAAGACAAAAATAACAGCAGAAATGGCCAAATGAAAAAGAAGCTTCAAAAGCTCAAAGAAGAAAATCATTCCTTAAAAATTAGAAATGGGAAACTAAAGGCTAATGACTACATGAGACATCAAGAAATAATAAAACAAAATCAAAAGAATGAAAAAAACAGAAGATAACATGAAATAGCTCATTGAAAATACAAATGACCTAGAAAATAGATCCAGAAGGGACAATTTAAGAATTATTGTATTCCTTGAAAACCATGATTAAAAAACAAAAGCCTGGCCATCATAAGACAAGAATTATCAAAGAAAACTGCCCTGATATTCTTGAATGAGAGAGTAAAATAAAAATTGAAAGACTCTAGAGTTCACCTCCAGAAAGAAATCCCCAAAAGACAACTCCCAAGGAATATTAGAGCTAAATTCATGAACCCAAAAGCCAAGGAGAAAATACTGCAAGAAGCCAGAAAGAAAAAATTCATATACCATGGAGCCAAAGTTAGGATTATATAAGACTTATCAGCCTCCACATGAAAGGATCAGAACGTTTGGAATATGATATTCTGGAAGGCAAAAAATCTAGGTTGATAATGCAGAATCACCTGCCCAGCAAAACTGAGTATATTCTTTCAGGGGTAAAAATGGTTATATAATAAAATATCAGATTTCCAAGCATTCCTGATGAAAAGACCAGAGCTAAACAGAAACATATGATGTCTAAACACAAGACCAATAAAGCTAAACTATATGTATTCCTGTGCAGAAAAATTCTATTTAAAATTCTTAAATATTAAAATCAATATTATACTAGTTAGGAGTACACAAAGACAGAAGTTATGGGTATAAGTTGATTAGTATGATATGTATGATATATATGTGTATAGATATAGATATAGATATAGATAGATAGTAGATATGATATGCCAAAAAAATATCAAGGGGTGTAAAAGAGAATTTTTCTGAGAGAAAAGGGAAGAGAGAGGGGGAAACCTCACTTAAAGAGGCATGAAAAACTATTATAGTGGAGGAAAAGATGAGACTGGTGACAGGCAATGCTTAAATCTTACTTTCATTGGAATTTCCTCAGAGAGGGAATAACAATCATACTCATTTGGATATAGAATCCTATCTTACCCTATTGAGAAGCAGAAAGTGAATAAGGGTGGTGGTGGTGGTGGTGGTATTAATCAAAAGGAGGAAGTAGGGATTAGTGATTAGAAGTAAAACACTTGGGAGGAGGGACAGAGTGAAAGGAGAAAGAGTAGGATCAAAAGGGGAAAATGAGATGGAGGGGAACACACAGTTGTGTAAGTATTAAAATTGGGATTTTTGACTCAATAAGGGAGTTTTAAAATTATATTGTGGTCACCGATTTTAAAATATTATAGCTCAAGTCAAAATGACTTTTAGTGGTTTTTATTTACAAAGAGGTGGAAAGAGTGAAAGTGGGAAATGTAGATAAGAGACAGAGCCAAAACAAGCCTACCAGCACTTCTCCTGTGAAGTCTGGCTCAGCCCCCCAACAGCGGTTTCCCCAAGTCCCAATCTCCACATGAATTGCCCTGTAATACTCAGCCATAAAAGCCAGTGGTGTGTTCAGCCAGAGTTCCACCAGAATGACTCCAGGGAAAAGAAAGTAGCTCCTCTCACTCACACATAATCCGGGTAAAGAGTCTCCTCCAAAGCCAAGGCAGGAATCTCCAGAAACAATCTCCCCAAATGCCAGGAAAGGAATGGTAGAAGGCCAAGCTCTCCAGCCCATGATATACCCCATTTTCTGTCTCTCCTCCTTCTTCATAGAAACCATTTGCAGTCTTTCAATTTGCTTCATCCTACCCATGGCTGGACAGTCTCCTTTGGAGGTGAGAGTTTTTGATTTATGAACTCTCTTACTTATGTGTTAAGTAGGGGTGCTTAGAGTTCTTGATTGAGTTAAAGGTTTCTGATTGATTTCATTAAAATAGACAAAGAGAGATAGTTCTATCTTTACAGTTGGTAATCATAACTGTGAATGTGAATGGATTGAACTCAACTATAAAATGGAAGCAGAGACCTGAGTGGCTTAAAAATCAGAATCTTATGTTGTTTACAAGTAGCATATTTGAGGTAGGAAGACACACATGGAGTAAAGAACTGGAATAGAATTTAATGTACATCATCTTAAGTAAAAAAATCAGGAACAGCAATCATGATCCCAAACAAAGCTAAAACAAAAATAGATCTGATTAAAAGAGATAAGTAAGGAAATTTTGTCTTGCTAAAAGGCACTGTTGACAACGAAGTAATATTAATACTAAACATGTATGCACCAAATGGCATAGCCTTCATATTTTTAAAGGAGAAATTAAATGAGCATCAGGAGGATATAGACAGTAAAACTATACAGGGGTGAGGGAGGACTTTAACTTCCCCCTTTCAGATCTAGATAAATCAAACCAAGAAATAAGAAAGAAGTAAAGGAAGTGAACAAAATTTTAGAAAAGTTAGAATTAATAGATTTCTGGATAAAATTTAATGGGAATAGAAAGGAATATACCTTCTTTTCAGCACCACAGGACTACTATACAGAAATTATCCATATGTTAAGACATAAAAACTTTGTATTCAAATATGGAAAAGCAGAAAAAATAAATGCATTCTTTTTAGGTCATAACACAGTAAAATTATTATCAATAAGGGTTCATAGAAAGACAAATAAAAATTATTTGGAAATTAAATAATCTAGTTCTAAAAATAAGTGCATCAAAAAACAAATTATAGAAGCAATGTCATTAATGAGAATGACAATGAGGAATCAACATATCAAAATTTATGGAATATAGCCAAAGCAGTACTTAGGGGGAAACATATCACTAAATCCTTACATCAATAAAGTAGTGAAAAAGTAGACTAATAAATTGAGCATATAACTAAAACAGAACAAATTAAAAATCCCCAATTAAAGCCAAATTGGGAAACCTAAAAATTAAAGAGGAAATTAATAAAAACTGACTATAAGAGAACCACTGAACTAATAAATAACATTAGTTGTTTTTTAATGAAAAAAAAAATAGAGAGAGCACTGCTTAATTTGATTAAAAAAGGAAAGAAGAACATAAAATAATGAGTTTTAAAAATGAAAAGCAGGAACTCACCACCAAAGAATAGGAAATTAAAGCAATCATTAAGTACTATTTTCCCCAGTGATATGTCAATAAATAAACCACCAATGAACTCCCTAAGAAAAAAATCACCAGAGATGATAAATTCACAAATGAATTCTATCAAACATTTAAAGAACAATTCATCCTAATACTATATAAATTATTTTGGAAAATAGCCAGAGAAAGGATTCTACAAAATTCTTTTTAATGACACAAACATAATACTAAGCCAGGAAGGGCAAAAACAGAGAAAGAAAATTAAAGGCCATTATGTTCACTAATGAACATAGATGCAAAAAATTTAAATAAATTACTAGCAAGGATAATACCATATAACACAAAGATCATTCACTATGGCAGGTAGGAATTCAAGACTGGTTTAATATTAGGAAAACTATCAGCATGATTGACCATATCAATAACCAGACTAACAAGAAGCACGTGATTATCTCAATAGATACAGAAAAAGTGCCATACCAACCAGCCTACCAAAATTATTTTATAGAAAGAGAAAAAATAATAAAATTAATCCAGAAGAATAAAAGATTAAGAATTTCATGGAAATTAATGAAAAAATGTGAGGGAATGTGGCCTAGCAGTACCAGATCTCAAACTGTACTATAAAGCAGTAATCAACAAAACAACCTGGTACTGATTAAGAAATAGAATGGTAGATCAGTGGAGTAGATTAGAAACACAATATACAAGGGCAAATGACCTTAACAACCTAGTGTTTGATAAACCCAAAAACTCCAGCTTTGCGAATAAGAACTCATTGCTCTGGTGGGAAAATTGGAAAAAAGTATGGCAGAAACTAGGTATAGACTAATATCTCACACCCTATACCGAGATAAGGTCAAAATGGGTATATGACCTAGATATAAAGAATGATACCATAACTAAATTAGGGGAACTTAGAATAGTTTACCTAGAAAATCTTTGGAAAGCAAAGAATTTATGACAAATAAAGAGAAAGAAATAAAGAGCATTATAAGATGTAAAGTGAATAATTTTGATTATATTAGATTAAAAAAGCTTTTGTACAAACAAACTAATGTAACCAAGATTAGAAGCAAAACAACCAGGAAGAAATTTCATAATGAATTTCTGTGTTAAAGGTCTCATTCCTCAAATCTATAGGTAACTAAGTCAAATTTATAAGAACATAAGCCACTGCCCCAATGGACAAATTGTCAAAGGATATGAACAAGCAATTTTCAGATGAAAAAATCAAAGCTATCAATAATCTTGTGAAAAAATGTTCTAAATCACTTTTGATTAGAGAAATAAACATTAAAGCAATGCTGATGTACCACCTCGGCACCTATTATGTTGGTCAATATGACAGGAAAGGGAAGTGATAAATATTGGGGGAGATGTGGCACTGGATCACTAATGCATTGTTGGTGGAGTTGTAAACTGATCCAATCATTCTGGAGGGCAATTTGTAACCATGTCCAAAGGGATATAAAATTTTGCATGTCCTTGATCCTGTAATACCACTACTGGGTCTGAATCCTAAAGAAATATAAAAAGAGGGAAAGGACCTGCTTGCACAAAAATATTTATAGCAGCTCTTTTTGTGGTGACAAAGAGTTGGAAATTGAGGGGATGTCCATCAGTTGGAGAATGGCTGAACAACTTGTGGTACATGTTGTTGATGGAATACTGTTGTGCTATAAGAAATGATAAGTGGGATGATTTCAGAAAAATCTGGAAAGATCTGCATGAATTCATGCAGAGAAAAAGAAGCAGAACCAAAAGAACATCCCAACTACCAGCTTTATGGCTAGGAGAGGGTGAATCAACAAGAGAGCATTGTGAAATGCAAAATGGACAGTTTTGAATTCATAAATTGAAAAGTTTTTGTACAAAGAAAATAAACATTAAGAAAAGATAATTGACAAGGGCAGTTAGGTAGTTCAGTGGCAGTTAGGTAGTTCAGCCAGGCTTAGAAATGGGGAACCTGGTTTCAAATCTGGCCTCACACATATCCTATGTGACTGAACCTGAGCTAGTCACTTAACCCCAATTGCCTATCCTTTACTGCTCTTCTACCTTGGAACCAAAGGTAAAGGTTTACTTTATTATTATTATTTTTAATATTTTTTTAATTTTAAACCCTTAACTTCTGCGTATTGACTTATAGGTGGAAAATTGGTAAGGGTAGGCAATGGGGGTCAAGTGACTTGCCCAGGGTCACACAGCTGGGAAGTGTCTGAGGCCGGATTTGAACCTAGGACCTCCTGTCTCTAGGCCTGGCTCTCAATCCACTGAGCTACCCAGCTGCCCCTAAAGGTTTACTTTAAAAAGAGAGATAATTAATAGCTTGGTGAAAGAGACATTAAAAAGTACTAAAGAAAATAGCACCTAAAAAAGGAATTAGCTAAATAGTACAAAAAGAGGTAAAAAAAAAACCTCAGTGAAGAAAATACTTTCTCAAAAAATTAGAATTGGACAAGTGGAAGCTTAATAATTCCATGACACATTCAGAAACAATCAAATCAAATAAAAAGAAAGAAAAGAAGAAAATGTGAAATATCTTAATGGAAAAAGAATTGATCTAGAATATAGATTGAGAAGAGGTAAAGTGAGATTTATTGAACTATCTAAAAGCCATGATCAAAAAAGAATATAGAAAATATATTTCAATAAATTATAAAGGAAATCTGTCCTAATATCTTAAAACGAGATGGCAAAATTGAAATAATCTACTGATCACCTCTTGAAATCTCAAAATATCCAAGGAATACAGTAGCCAGAACTCCCAGGTCAAGGAGAAAATACTGAAAACAGAAAGAAACAACCTGAAAACCAATGGAGCCCTGGTCAGGATATCACAAGATTTATAGTTATGATGTTAAGGGAATACAGGGCTTGGAATATGATGATTCAGAAGGCAAAGAAGCTAGGATTACAGCTAAGAACTTCCTACCCAGAAAAACTGAGCATAATTCTTCAGGGGGTGAAATAGATCTTTAATGAATTAGAGGATGTTCAAGCATTCCTGATGAAAAGACCAGAGTTGAGCAGAAAATGTCTCATTCAAACATAAGACTCAAGAGAAGCATAAAAAGACAAACATGAAAGAGAAATCATAAAGGTCTTAATAAGGTTAAACTGTTTGCATTTCTATGACAAAATGACATGTGTGACTCTTAAGAACTTCATCATGATTAGGGCAGTTGGATCTACAAATGAGTTGATTATGTTGAGATGATCCCCCCAAAACTGGAGGAATGAGAAAAAAAGGGTCTACTGGAAAAGGGGGGAAGGGAGAAGGAAAATCAGGGAAATAATCTCACATTAAAGAGAAGTGCAAGAAAAAGTATTACATGGAGGGGAAAATGGGGTAGGGGTATGCAACACTTGAACCTCATTCTCATTTGAACTGGTTCAAAGATGAAAGATTATATATACATGTGCAGTTGGGTACAGAAATCCATCTTACCCAATAAAGAATTGGGAGGGAAAGGGGCTAACAGAAAGGGAAAGATTGATAAGAGAGGGGGTGGATTAAAGGAGGCAGTGGTCAGAAGTGAAATAGACTTTTGAGAAAGAACAGAGTAAAAAAAAAAAAAAAAGACAGATAAGCAGAAGAAAATAGGCCAGAGGGAACTCCACAATAATCATAGCTATGAATGTGAATAGGATGAATTCGTTCATGAAACAGAAATGAAAAACAGAATGAATTATAAAGCAAGATGCAACAAAACGTTTGTTTTTTATTTGAAACAGAAAGATACACATGAAGTTAAAATAAGAGGTTGGAATAGAATCTATTATGCTTTAGTTGAAGTAAAAAATGCATAGGTAGTGACCATGACCTCAGACAAAGCAAATGGAAAAATGATCTTGTTAAAAGATATTCAAGGAAACTACATTTTGCTGAAAGGTATCATTGACAATGAAATAATATCAGTACTGAACCAAATGGTATAACATTGATAAATAAATTACAGAAAAAATAGCCACTAAAACTATAATAGTGGAAAACCTCAAATCATCCTTCTCAGAATCAAATAACCTAACCATAAAGTAAATAAGAAGCTAAGGAGGTGAATACAATTTTAGAAAAGTTATATATGATGAATCTCTAGAGAAAACTGAATAGGAATAAAAAGGAATATGTCTTTTTCTCAGCTGAAAATGGCACCTTCAAAAAAATTAACCATGTGTTAAGATATAACAAAAAAATTACAAACAAATGCAGAAAAATAGAAATATTAAATGCATCCCTTTTGGATCATAATGCAACAAAAATTATATTCAATAAAAGGCCTTAGAAGCAAAGATTAAAAAATAATTGGAAACTCGATAATCTATTCCTAAAGAATGAGTGGGTAAAAAAATTATAGTAACAAACATATTTTTGTTAAAGAGAATGACAACAATGAAACAACATGCCAAAATTTGTCAGATTCAATCAAAGCAGTACGTATAGAAAATTTATATCTCTAAATATTTATATCAATAAGAGAGAAAGAATAGGTCAATCATTGGGTACATAACTTAAAAAAAAAAGAAAACTAGAAAAAAACACAAATTAAAAATCCTCAGTTAAACACTAAATTGGAAATTCCAACAGTCAAAGGAGAGATGAATAAAGTTGAAAGTAAAAAAATTTTGAACTAATTAATAAAACCAGAAGCTGATTTTATGGGGGAAAAACCATTGGTTAATTTGATTAAAATAAAAAAGAAAAACAAAAATTACCAGTTTTAAAAATGAAAAAGCTGAATGCACTACCAAAATGAAATTAAAGTACTTAATTAGGAGCTATTTTGTCTAATTATTAAAAAGGAAAATTGAACAAGCCATAAATGAACTCGCAATAAGAAGTTCACCAGAACCAGATGGATTTACAAGTGAATTCTACCAAATATTTAAAGAATAATTAATTTCAATATTTTGCAAATTATTTGGAAAAGTAAATAAAGGAGCCCTATCACATTCCTTCTGTGACACAAAATATTTTAATACCTATACTGTGGAGAGCAAAGTAAAAAGAAAACTATAGACTAATTTCTCTAATGAATATTTATGCAAAAAAATTAAATAAAATACTAGCCAGGAGATTATAACAATATATCTCAAGGGTATACACTATGACCAGGTGGGATTTAGACCAGAAATGCAGGGTTGGTTCAACATTAGGAAAGCTATAAGCATAATTGCCATATAATAATGAAAACAACAAATGTCATTTGATTATGTCAACTGATACAAAAAAAGAGCTTTTGATAAAATACAACACCCATTCTGAATTTCAAAAACTGGAGCTTTTCTTAAAACGATAAATAGTATCTATCTAAAACCCAGAGCAAAATTCCACGTTGGCTTTGGGAGGGGGTGGTGGTGGAGGGGAGAAAGAACATGAATCATGTAACCATGGAAAAATATTCTTAATTAATTAATTAAATTTTGGAAATTAAAAAAAAAAACCCAGAGCAAGCATTATCTATAATGAGGATAAACTAGAAATTTTCCCAAGAAGATCAGAGGTGAAGCAAAGATGGCCATTATCACCACTATCATTTATTGTCATTCTAGAAATGCAAGATCAAGCAATAAGATAAGAAAAAGAAACAAGAACAGGCCAAAAAGAAACAAAATTATTATTTTTTTCAGAAGATATGATGGAGTACTTAGAAAATCCTAGAGAATCACCTAAACAATTAGTTGAAACATTGAACAATTTTAGCAAAGTTGCAGGATATAAAATAAACCCACATAAATCATCAGCATTTCTATATACTACTAATAAAACTAAGCAGGAAGACATGAAGAAATTCCATTAAAATAACTACAGACAACATAAAATATTTGGGCATCTTTTGCCACTCAAAGCAAACTCAGGAATTATATGTTATAATTAATAAAAGACTTTTCACTTATAATAAAGACTGGAGAAATATTAATGTTAAGGGTAGGCCAAGGAATAAAATAAAATTGACAATTCTAAATGTACATTTATGTATTAGGATAGCTGGGTGGCTTAGTGGATAGTGTACCAGGAGGACCTGGGTTCAAATATGACCACAGACATTTTGTAGCTGTGTGACCCTTGAGTAAATCACTTAACTCCAACTGCCTAATCCTTAAGACTCTTTTGCCTTGGAAACAATCTTGTATCAATTCTAAGACCGAAGGTAAACATTTATTCCAAAATTAATTTACTTAGTGTCATACCAATCAAGCAACAAAAGAATTCTTTCCTAGAGCTAGAAAATAATAACAAGGAAATGGAAGGAAAAAAGATCAAGGATATCAAGGAAATCAGTGGAAAAAAATATGATCAAATCTGGCTTCAGACACTTCCCAGCTGTGTGACCTTGGGCAAGTCACTTGACCCCCATTGCCCACCCTTACCACTCTTCCACTGAGGAGCCAATACACAGAAGTTAAGGTTTAAAAAAAAAGGAAAGAAGGCAGCCTAGTAGCTCCCAATTTCAAGTGATTTTACAAAGAGGTAATCATTAAAACAATCTGGGATTGGCATAGAAACAGACACTGGGCAAGTGAGTCACTCGACCTGAGTCTCAGTTGCCTCATCTGTAAAACACTTGTAATTACTTGGAAAGGCTTTTGAGAGGCTAGCATAGCATAACATATCGAAAGCCCTTGGCAAACCTCAAGTGATCTAAATTTCAGTACCATTGATTTTGGTCATTTTCCTGTGATGATTTAAAAACAATCCCATCTTCCAGCCTTCACCTTTCCCTCCTCCCTGCTCTCCCATCCCTTCATTTTAACCTATTTTGGTCTCTAAAGGAGGTCAGGTTGGGAATAGAATTCAATTCAGCAGTCCCTACTCTGTGCCAGGCACTTGGGAAGACACAAAGCTAAAAAACCAATAGGTCCTGCCTTCAAGGAGCTTACATTCTTAAATCTAGAGGAAGCCTGTTAGACAAAGACCAACCATCTTCCACATATCATCTGGGCAGGGGCAGGGGTGTCTCTTCTGAGCTTCCTTCCACAGCACTGAGCTCCAAGCAGTGAATCCATCTATGACATCCTTCTCTTCCCCTGGAGAGATTCCTCCCAAGTCCTTTGCCCACTTCTCCCCTGCTCCTGCTCAGGTTTGTTGGTCACCCAAGAGTCTGCCTTTCCATGGCACCTACTCAGCACCAACTTACCCCTTGGGTCTTGGCTTGATCAAGATCTCTCATCCTTTTATTCAAGTGAAAGACATTTTTCTTTCTTTTAAGTGGAACTATCACTGTAAGGAATTGAAAGGGAACATTTTTGGACCAATTATGAAACAGTCATAATTTTTTACAAACAATCTTTAGACTTTATAACGTTGGGAGGTCCCTGTCCTTCCAACTTCCTCTTACTTATTTCTGTATTGAAACGCCAAACTGATGTCAAGACAACAACAAAAAGGCATTGAATATGTTGGGTGGACCCTTCATGGTGAGGTGAACCAGCAGTGGGACAAGGATGAGAATCTCATGAGGGTAGAGATTCAATCTCTCTAAGGGTAGTGGGGAAAGGGCACTCCAGAATCAGTGAGGTCACAAATCTTTGGAATATCAGAGTATGACCAATTACTAGTTACCAGAAAGAAGCCTGTCAAAATGGAAAATAATCAGGGCAGCTTTAATGAGTAAAGAGAAACAATGAGAGTTTACCTTAACAAATGACATTTAGAATAAAGGTTAGAAAGGGTCCCTCTTGACCCTTTATGCTCCCACTTAGTTAAATTATTCACAACCATCCATTTATTTTGACATGTTTGTGCTTTTAACATCACATTTTCTAAGAATGATGTTTCCAAAGGCAGAATGTGGAAGGAAGGAGGAAACCGATTCTACCAGGGTGTCCAAAGGCCTCTGAGGGTCCCCAAACTTTGCTCTTCTCCTTTTTCCATGGTGATTGTTTTCAGTATAAAAGTTAATATAAGAAGTTACTGCCCCAGCCAGGCTGAGGAGCAGCTGTGAGTCCTGGTTTAGTCTCAGCTGGTGACTAACCCAGAAGATCTTGATTTGTTCAGAATCTCCACCCCAAAATTCAATGGATGTTCTCAGTTTGCCAGAGGAGCCTGAGGTGTCAGGCCAGAGTCTGTTCAGGACCCATCCTGTTTCTGGATAGGCCCAATTCTGAGTTGGAAAAATGAAAAGGGCAGGCTGCTGAAGGCCAGGCACTCCTACCCACCTACAGAGGAACAGAAGGCTTGAAGTCCTGAAGTTCCTCTTTCTCTGGTTGAACTTCAGACACCTTATTGATCTTAGCAAAAATCTGGTTGATTTCCATAAATGTCTTAGCCTTGGTCTCTGGGACGATGAGGTATGTATAAATTGTGGTAAGGAGACATATTATAGCAAAGATGATGAAGCTGTAGTTACCAAGACCCACCTGTGGAGATCAAGTCATGGATCAAGTCAGCAAACATTTTATTAAGCACCTAGTTATAATACCCTTCAAAGCCCAGTGACTCTTTGAAGGGTATAACATCCATACTCCACTGTACATTCCCCTACCATCTGATTCCTCATTTCCACTCCAAAGGTGCACCCAAGTTCCACCCAGCCCTTCCAATGTGACCTCTGGAATCCTTGTTTCATAGGCAACAAACTTCCCTTCATCTTAAATCTATTCCTCTTCCCACTTCTTCCATCTACTAGCTCTTACCCAAACCTGACTTTCTCTTGATGGCACAGACTCTTTGACAACCCTTTTCAGTACTGGCCACACACATTCACTTATTCCCTTCAGCTCACTGGTCAAGGCATGGAGTTAGAGGACTCCTTGCTCCCCATTACCATTTCTAGGGTCTTACCCTCTCTCTAACCCTCCTTCTCTGTCTGTTTGTCTCTCAGGTTCATATCTTACTCATATCTCTCAGGTTCATATCTTACTCATATCTATCATTCAATCAAAATCCTTGTGGTTATTGTCTTACAGATCATCCCTTCACTTCCCTTCCTTCCTCAATGAGTTTGGCATCTGACCTACAATTTTTCTCTCATCCCCAACTTCTGCCCTGACACAAGTTAATTTCAGCAAATATGTTGATTCTCTCTCAAATATCCTAACCAGTCAGTTCCTCAACCTATTCACTTCCCATAAGCTATGGTGTCTGTCCCCACTTCAGCCACCCAAAGATGGTTATAGTTTTGACTTTGTTATCACCTACAAATATATTACTTCCATGTTCAAGAATTCTGAAATCCCTTTATCTAACCATAACCTATTGGCTTTTTCTTCTCCCTCTGCTTTCCCTTACATAACCCCTACTTCATCCATATCATGATCTCCACAATCTATTGACCCCTCACAGTTCTCTCCTAGGCTATCTCTCATGCACTAGTCACTCTCTCTTCTTCTCTCCATCCTATTTCTGAACCAATTTACCTCTACACTGAACTTCTCTCTTGAATTTCTGGCTCCCTTATCACATCACTGATTATATCTAGCCAAACCTCAACCTTGAATCATTCCAACCACTTGTTGCCTTCTTGTCCATATGTGTTGGTGAATGAATGTGGAAAAAAAAATCACACAAACATGACTAGGCCCACTATAAATTTGTTATATAACAACCTCACATGAATCCTCACTGCCTCTAGGCAATACTTCTATACCTTATCAACTTACTATCCCACTTTCCACAGTGGCTCTCCCAAACCTTTTCATCCTCCCTCAAATTTCTCATGGTTCCCTATTCTTCCAATTTCTCAGCAGAGAATTTTGCCTATATTGTACAGAAAAAAATCGAGACCATTCATCATAAACTCCCTCCTTTCCCCTCTTCTTCATCTCTTATCACTCAGATACCATCTCACATGATGATGTTACCCCACTCTTACCAAGGCTAAGCCCTCTACTTGTTCAAGTGATCTCTTTCCATCCTATCATCTCCAAAAGATTGTCCCCTCTGTCATCTCCACTCTTTTACTTTTTTTCAATCTTTCCCTCTCTACTGGCTCATTTTCCACTGTCTACAAACATGCTCAATGATGCTGGCCTCTTGGCTAGTCCATGAATAAGACCCTCCATCACTCTGGGGTATTTTTTCTGTCTCCCCTGCCTGGAATGCTCTTTTCCCTCAATTCCAACTTCTGATCTCCCTTGGCTTCCTTTTATTTATTTATTTTTTTGGGGGGGAATTTTCCATGATTCATGTTTTTACTTTCCCCTTCACTTCCCTTTTGCTCTCCCCCCCACCCCTTCCCCAATAGCCAACGTGCATTTCCACTGGTTTTAATCTTGGCTTCCTTTTAGTCCTAACTAAAATCTCACTTTCTACAGAAAGCCTTCCCCAATCCCCCCTTCATTCCAGTGATTTCCTTCTGTTCTTTATTTCCTATTTATCCTGCATAAAGCTTATTATCTCTCCAATTAAGAGTTTAATCTCCTCGAGGACAAGGACTGTTTTCTGCCTTTTTTTGTGTCCCAAGGGCTTAGTATAATGCCTGACATATAGAAAATACTTAATTAATGTTTACTGATTGATAGTCACAGAAGACACTTAATAAATTGTCTTTTGATAGTCAATGTTGGAGAGGTTGTGGGAAGATACTTAAACTAGAGATTGGTATTAGTGGAGCAGTGAGTTTAATATGAACATTCGGGAAGACAATTTTGAGTTATGCAAATAAAGTGACTAAAAGTTTCTACTTCTAGCTATGTACTCCAAGGATACCAGATGAGAAGAAAGTGTCTATATACCCTGAAGTATTTATAATAGCACTCATAGCAATACAAGGTACAATATTGACTGAAGTGCCAATCATATGCCAGCTCCTGTGCTTGATGGAAGTTATTTGAATTTTAGGGTCTTTTCTGGTGATCTAGGGATCAGTTTCCCTCTTACCTGCATGAAAGGAAAGATTAGTCCCACAATGAAATTGGAAAGCCAGTGGACAGTGCCTCCGACCATGAATGCAGCTGGTCGGGATGACTGGAGGAAGATTTCAGTGATGATCAATGCAGGAATAGGACCTTGGAAAGAAAGACATGGATGAGTGAGAAAAGGATGTTGGGACTCCTCTTCCCTATAATTCCATTTTTTAGGTAATAGGGCAGGGCTCTAGAACATTGGTCCAAATAGGGAAAAGCCCTCTACCAATAGAATGAGTGAGTTTTTCCCTTGAAGCTACTTTTTTAAAAGGGCTGGGTACTATAGAAGAGATAGTCAAATGTTCAAATTCAAAATCAATAGTGTGTCAGCTGTGTCAAAATTCCTGGGTCTACCTAGCTTGTCACTAATCAAATTTTGACATTTCATGGCTATGAGAGGACAATTAGAATGAGGAAAAAATATGTGTACTGCATTTTCCAGACACAACCTCATCTGACCTTTCCAATAACTCTATTGGATGGCTCTCATAGGTATTATTATGTCTGTTGTACAGGTGAGGAAATTGACTTTCATATAGGTAAATGACTTCCCATGGTCACATAGTGTAGGAAGAAGGATTATGACCAAAGAGCACTCTGCCCATTATGTTGAACATTACAATACGAAGAAGCTGGTTGATTATAATATTCAATGGCTATATATGTAATATACTTAATGGATCCCTCAGTAACATACTCAATGGTATCCTATTTGAAAATTCTCACTGGGACTTCCCCGCTAAGATGACCCCAGAGTAGAAGCAAGGGTCTTCTTCTCACCCCCCCCCCCAATATAAACCACCTCTAAAAGACAAAAATCAAAATCAGATGAGTGAAGGAGCTGTAGCCATAGGGTGCAGCATTGAAGATAGGCAGGGTTTGGATATTTCCATGCTATAAGGGGATTTCCCCTATTTCCACCTATCAAAGAATGAGCTGATTACCCCTCCCGAACTACACCTACCCCAGAGTCAGACTGAGCAGGGGGCAATCTTTAGGTTCTGATGGTGGGGTCTGGGAGGCTGAGGACACCACAGATTTATCCCTGAGGGCACCAAATGTTGGGAACCCAGGAGGCTGAGAAACGTGGATGTTGGGTAAAAAGATAGGTAAGAGAGGGGCTGCCCACAGCAGATATGGTGGAGACAGAAAAATAGCCTCAGGGCAAAACCTCTCTGTAGCTAGATACAGAGAGCTGTCTACCCTCCTCATTCAGATTTCTGGCTGGGAAGGGAAGAAAAAAACTAACATAGCAATGGCCACCAATACCAATACCACCAAGAACTACAACCTACAACTACAAAAAAAAAAAAAAAAGCCTCTGACTCCAGATAAATTCTATGGAGAAAAACAGCAGACTATAGAGGAGACAGCAGAGTGAGACAAATAAGTAAACACATCCAAACTTTCCAAAGGAAAAAAAAAAAAGGAAATTTTTTACAAGCTCTCTAGGAACTCAAATTTGACTTCAAGAACTAAGTAAGAAAGATAGAAGAAACTTGGCAAGAAAAGTGGGAAAGAACAGTTTAAAAAGACAGAATCTCCCACTTGGAAAAAGAAGCCCAGAAACCAAATGAAATGATAATTGGAGACCAGAATTGACCTGCTGGAAGCCATGAAAACCAGGATAGACCAAACCAAAAAGTATAATCAAAAGATAATAGCTGAAAACAGGTCTTTAAAGATTAGAATTGGCCAAATAGAAGCTAATGATCTTACAAGACAGCAAAATTAATAAAGCAAAGTCAAAACAATGACAAATCAGAAGGAAACACGAAATATCTCATTGAGAAGATGATGGACCTCAAAAAACAGGTTCAGGATAGACAATTTGAGAATCATAGGTCTATCTGGAAATACAGAAAAAATACAGAAGTCTTAATATCATATTACCAGAAATTAAACAAGAAACTGCACCACTGATATTCTTGAACAAGAGGGCAAAATAGACATTGAAAGAGCCAATAGATTACCCTCTACATTAATGTAATCCTCAAAAGACAATTCCCAGGAAGGTAACTGCAAAACTTAAGTGCTTCCAAGCTAAGGAGAAAATATTGCAAGAAGCCAGAAAGAGACAATTCAGATATCAAAGAGCACCAGTAAGTATTACACAGGACCTGGCAACTTCCACACTATAGGACCACAAGACTAGAAATATTACATTCAGAAAGGCAAGAGAATTGGGTCTAAAACCAAGAATCACCTACCTATCAAAACTGACTATATACTTCCAGGGAAAAGTATGAGCATTTAACAAAATAGAAGATTTACAAGTATTTGTAAAGGAAAGACCAGAACTAAATGGAAATTTTATGTCCAAATGCAAAATTGAAGAGAAACATGAAAAGGTAAACAAGAGAAAAAAATAATTTTTAAGGGCTTCGGGAAGGTTGAATTGTTCATATTCCTATATGGCAAAATTATATTTATAACTCTCAAAAAAACTGTATTCTGGGGGGCAGCTGGGTAGCTCAGTGGATTAAGAGCCAGGCCTAGAGAGGGGAGGTCCTAGGTTCAAATCTGGCATCAGACACTTCCCAGCTGTGTGACCCAGGGCAAGTCACTTAACCCCCATTGCCTAGCCCTTACCACTCTTCTGCCTTGGAGCCAATACACAATATTGACTCCAAGATGGAAGGTAAGGGTTCTAGTTAAAAAAACAAAACAAAACTGCATTCTGTATCATAGTAGTACCAACCTCTACTTGTATGAATAATTCTTATAACTAAGTGGTTTACGATGATGTGTAAAAAAAGGGGGGGGAAGGGGGAATATAAAATGACACCAAGAGAAAGTCAAAGGAAAAAGAAAAAATAGGATAAACGATACCATATAAAGATGTGCATGTGACATGGAGGGGGAAGAATACTATGATAAGAAGAAGAAGAGAGTGCTACTAGGTAATACTTAAACCTTACTCTCAGTGGAATTAGTTCTGTGAGGGAAGAGCATCTAAATCCATTGGGGTATTCTATGATAGGCATTCTATCCTACACAACAGTGAAGTTGAGGAAAAAACCAAGGTGGGGGGGAATAGAAGGGGGAAGTGCCAAAATGGAGGGAAAGGGGGGAAGGGAATTTAAGAGGCTCTAAAGAAAATAAGAGGGGAAGAAGAAAGGGGGTGGGAAGGGAAGTAAAATAAGGGTGGGGATTAGGGGGACTGATTAAAAGCAAAATGCTAGTATAGGAGGAAAGAGTGAAAGAAGAAAGACCAGGTCTAGAAGAGGAAATAAAAATGATGGGGAATACACAGGTGGTAATCAAAACTCTGAATGTGAATGGGATGAACTCACCCATAAAACAGAAGCAAATAGCAGAGTGGATTAGAAATCAAAATCCCACTATATGTTGTCTTTCAAGAAACACATATGAGGCAGGTAGACACACACAGGGTAAAAGTAAGAGGATGGAGAAAATCTATTAGGCATCAACTGAGAAAAAGAAGGCAGAAGTCTTAGATATCTGACAAAGCCAAAATAAAAATAGATCTGATTAAAAGAGATGGGGAAGGTAATTACATTCTGATAAAAGTCAGTATAGACAATGAGGAAATTTTAGTACTCAACGTGTATGCACCAAATGGTATAGCATCCAAATTTTTAAAAGAAACTATTGGATCTTAAGGAGGAAATGGTAAAATTATACTAAAAATTCTCACTGAGCTCCTCTGTAACATTTTGGGTTCCTCTATCAATTTCTTAATGGAACCCTTTTATAAAGCACTAAATAGATCTCTCTCATCTGAGAAGTTTCTACAACTAGTGTAGAAGGTACATCAAAAGAATTCAGTGGGCTACCTTGCCTGGGGGAAAATGATATCATAATCAGATACTTACTAGGCCCAATGGCATGACCCACAACATAGCTGATCACACAAGCAATGCTGACATAAGGCATCCCAGTCACGGTGTCCTAGGGAAGAAAACCACCATCATCAAGGATATGGCTGAACAGAAAGCTACCAGGAATCAAAGGGGAGGAAGACAGAGCATAGAAGGGGTGGTCCAGGGGAAGCCTAGGTTTTATTTCTTGGTGCTTATAAAAATCATTAATTTTGTTTTCCTTGCTTAGGGAGTTTGTCTCACTGTTTGGGCAGTAATAGAGACTGGATAGACGATACTCTCTCAAAAGGGAGAGAAGAAGGAAAAGAATCCACTTGTCCTGGCTCTATAGGCTGCTTCTTCTAGGATATCTTAGAATTGTACTTAGAATTGGACATATCCTTATAATACAGGCCCGAGAGGGCCCTTAAAACACAGAATGTCAGAATTAGGAGGGCTATTAGAACTTGAGAACATTTTTATAAATGGGGAAATTGAGGTTCAGAGAGTTTCATAGGATCATTTAGAGTTGGAAGGGAGCATAGATATCTCTTAAGTACAACCTATTAATTTCACACCTGGACTGAAGTCCATAGGGGTAAAGGTACTTGATCAAGGTCACACAGCTAGGATGAGAAAATAGAAAGTGGGAGGCAAGAGTGACCTTGTTCTCCTGGACAGAGATTAGTCCTTGCCCCATCCTACAAGGCCCAGATCTTTTTAAATAACCAGGATCTTGGGGGCTCCTTACCTGGAGTGAAAGGGCTACTGTTAACACAATGCAAGCCAGGCAGCAGACACTGAAGCCAATCAGAAGGAGCAGTCTCCTGCCTAAGCGTTCCACAATGAACACCTGAAGGAGAGGAGACCGCAAGTGAGGAAGGTCATAGTCAAGAAGCCAGGACAGCCCTGGGGTGGGGGTGGGGGGCAGCCCTGGGCTCTTCCAGGCCAGCAGCAGGTTCAGTCCCAGCAGGACATAGCAGCCCAGGAACTATTGTGCCCACCTGACACTCATGCCTCCTTCACATTGGGAAAGGGGGCTAAGTGAGTCTGAAGACAGGCCCAGGACACAAGGACGCTTAAAGAACAAGAGGGAGGCTGGGAGTGGAGCTTCAATCCCTGATCCTGGGAAGGAAGGCTGAGGCTGGTGGATTGCCTGAGTTCAGGACTTCTGAGCTGCAAGAGGATCAAAGCTGATTAGGATGATCACACCCAGTCTGGCACCAGTATGAGAGTGGAAGAAGAGAGGCTGCCTAATGAAGGGCAAATCAGCCCAGGTCAGAGACAGAGCAGCTCAAAGCTCCCAGGCCAATCAGCAATGGGATCAGGCTTGTGCCTGGACACTATGCTTCCAGCCTGGCTGGGAGAGGGAGTTCAAGTCTCCAAATTAAAGGAAAGAAATGGAGACATCTGCCTAGATCCTGAGATCTAGTATGACCAACATATATATTGTTCAGAATATTTCCATCTCTCCTTGCACTTGAATCCTGAAAATTAGAAACCTCAAGCTACCCAGTGATGACTTTTCTTTTTATAGCCACCAGCATGGGCTTCTTCACCACAGTGACTGAACTGGATGAGCTGAAGGTATTATCCTACTTCCATAGATGCCCGGTTCCCCATGGACTAAACTATAACTAGGGCTGATCAACTGGGGTTTGATTCCAGACCCCATCATTTAGAAGGCACTGAATTTTAATGTGTGCAGAGATCATTGGCAGTCCTCAGTTTATCTTCTGTTTATGCTATATATATCTTTCACAGACATAGTTCCTTACATGTTGTTTCTTCCAGTAGAATGGCAGTTCCTTGAGGGCAGGGGATAAAGCCAGTGTTTTTGGCTCTCTTTGCATCCCTAGCATTTGGCACATAGTAGGTACTTAATAAGTATTCTTTGGCTGACTGGCTTCAGCAACTGAGAAGCAGTGAACTCAGCAACTGACTGGCAAGAATTGGTCAAGATTGGCAGCTGTTCAACTGTGTGGGAGTTCAGTGTTCCTTGGTTGCTGAAGCTAGTCAATGAAAATTTATTAAGAACCTACTATGGGACAGACTCTGTGCTAAGTCCTAGGGATACAAAGAGACACTCTACATGGGGATATGACATATAAGTAACTGGAACCATGAAAGATATAGATAGTATATCTGTAAATAGAAAAAGGTCAATTTGGGGTAGTGGGAGGGAGTGTAAGTGAGGAGAGAGAATTTCATAGCCATAAACATAGAGAACAAGAGTTCCTCTGTGGACACTTTCTCTTGGGGTCTCCATTTCCAATTCCCTTGGGATCTCTTTCAAACATGCTAACTTCATTATGGAAAGAAAGGTCACGGGGATCTGGGATATACGTACAGCTGACAAGGTCATCACCACATTGACTGCACCTGTCCCCGCTGTGACATATTGGACATCATTTTCATTCACCCCTGCTTCCTCGTAGATTTTGTCTGCATAGTAGTAGACCTGGAAATCACAGTATAGGAAACATTAGAAAGGGCCAGAACAAGAGAGACCAGAGGAAGGGATGATACGCCTGGCAACTTAGTCTTCAAAGCTGTCCTGACACTGGGCCCCTAGTGCTTTTCAGTAGGTGTTTAAAGAAGTGAAAGTCAATTCTCCTGCCACAGGAAAGTCTACAAGACTGAGCTCAGGTTTCCTCTCAGGCCTTGAGATTCTCCCACATATTGTTTCATATAGACATGATTCCTAATTCCCTCAAGGTGGTTCTTCTCATTTCTTTACCTACCCCATTGACTCCTGAGAGCTGTTGGCCAGCCATCAAGGCAATAATGGAAATGAGTTGCCACCTGAGTGCCTTAGTGCTAAAGAGATTCAGCACTGACACTTGGCCAGCTGCCTTCTCCAGCTCATCCTCCAAACGAATCTCCTCCATCTCTGCCTCAACATTATCAGAGTTTCTCAGTTTCTTTAAGGCTGAATGAGAAGACAGGAAAACAATTGGAATTATGCAAATAAATTAACTAAAAATTCCGTACTCTTTGATACAAAGATTCTTTTGCTAAGCATATCCCCCAAGGAGATAATTAATTAAAAAAAAATAGGCCCCATAAATATTAAATATTTAGAGCATATTTTTATTTTTATTTTTGGTAGCAAAGAAGAGGAAACAAAGTAGGTGCCCATCAGCTGGGGAATGGTTAAACACACTGTGGTCCATAGATGATGTAATGGAATATTAGTATAGTGTAGGAAAAACTGAATGGAATGCAGAGAAACAGGGGAAGATTTTATATGAACAGATGCAGATTGCAGTCAGCAGAGCCAAGAAAACTATATACACAACAGTGTAAATTGGGAAAAAACTAACAAAGCAAATAAAGATGCATTATGCAAAAATTATGAAGATCTAAGTTGTTCCCTGTAATTAATAGGTGGGTCAGAGGGGCCTTAAGTTGGTAATAAGGTTAACAGGAAGATGGTGCTGGTTGTAAGGATGGAGTGAGCTATACCCAGTCTGGGCTTCAAACTTGTTTATAAATGTAACAAGGATCCGATGCAGGTAACTGAGTGTCCAGAGCAACCTCACTGTTTGCCACCAGGCTACTTTAAGATATCAGGTAAAGGAGGCAGCTGGGTAGCTCAGTGGATTGAGAGCCAGGCCTAGAGACGGAAGTCCTAGGTTCAAATCTGGCCTCAGACACTTCCTAGCTGTGTGACCCTGGGCAAGTCACTTGACCCCCATTGCCCACCCTTACCACTCTTTTGCCTTGGCGCCATTATACAGTATTGACTCCAAGATGGAAGGTAAGGGTTTAAAAAAAAAAGATATCAGGTAAGCAGCCCCTTCCCTGCTGAGGAAGCAGCTTCCTATTGGTTAATGGCAGGCTGGCAGGAAGTGAATGTTAAACTTCTTGCCCTTCAGCAATGGAGTTTGTTCCAGCCCAAACTACTCAGAACTCTTCCTGTTGCCTGTTCTCCTTGGCCTTAGATGGTAGGCAAATAACCACAGAATTCTCTAGTTAAGGGGTTTATTGATAACAGAGTAAGGGAACAAGGCAGTGGAAAGAGATTTAGGAAATACTGTGATCTGATGGTGAAAGATTATCTGACTAAAGTTGGTAGAGATCCTGTTTGGATGGTCTTTGCTGACCCAGGGCAGGCAGTCCTGGGTCAGAATGATGCGGTCTCTGGTTGATAAATAAAGTTATTCTTGGCCTAAACTTTGCCAGTGACAATAATATTACTGAGTTGCTCTAGAAGATAGGTCTTAAAACCCTACTCTATTCTAGGCCTAGCTACCCACGTTCTACACTCCCACCACCCGGGGCCTAAGGGGGGTGGGGTTGAGAGGTAAGTGAGTGATCAGGGAGAAGTCAGGTAAGAACAGAATCCAGCCCTGGGTCTTCAGGGCTTTATATACTCTTGGCTCAACTGGCAGTTGGTACTTTGCCTTATGTCTCATGCCACCATCAACATTCAAACCAGGGCAACTGATAGGTTTCCCCCAAGCCAGCACGGCAAGGTTAAAAATCCTATATTACATCCCAAAGAGATAAGAGAAGAGACCTCTACCCACTCCTATGAAGAGGTGGAAGTTGATGGGGATGGAACATTACATTTATTTCAGATTTTAAAAAATTTGATTGATTGTGTTGAGTATTTTTCTCTTACTTTCTTTATCTCTTTTCTTTTTTCTAATTAAATGGAATGTTTTTCTGAGAGCATTAATAGGAGCGATATAGAGGGAATTTTATCTAATTTAAATAATTATTAATTTTTTTAAGATCTCAATGAGAGAAGAAAACACAAGAATGTTTCTAATCTCCCTAGAGTTGGCCAAAACCATCACTGAGTCTAGGGATATCATCACGTCCCTTTTCCTCCCCTTTGTCATCATGATAATGAAATAATGCCTTCTAAAGCCTGCCTTCTCCCTCTATCCAGAGTACAACCTTTGAAACTAACTTCCTACTAAAACCGAAAACTGCCTTTCCCTGAGACCTTCAATGAGATCAGTTCTTTTCATAACCACTAACTGTCCCCTCAACTTTCAGAAAACTAATCATAGCCTGGAGGGTGACAGCTGGAAGGAATCTCATAGTCCAATCCTCCTCAGCCCCGAAGCATCCTGAACTTTTGACATATGCCAGGGAAGCCTTACCTTTTCGTGCTCCTTCTTCATTTCCCTTCTGAATCAGGGTGTACCGGGGACTCTCTGGGAAGAAAGGCAGCAGAAGCAGCTGCAGAGCCGCAGGAATACCAGTTATACCGAGAAGAATTGGCCATCCTACCAAGATCACAGGAGCACAGTTAGAACTGGAAGAGACTTCAGAGATCTTGAATCCAAATGGTTCATTTTGTACATAGGGAAACTCAAGTCCAGAGGGGAAATGATTTTGGCCAGCTTCACAAAGTTTCTATGTGACAGAGCTGAGATTCGACCCAAATCTTTTGATTTTTTCAGCCCATTACAACCTCCCTCAAACTATCTTTTCAGACCTAAATTCTCCATTTCTTTCACTCTAGAGTTCAGCCAAACTTGCCTACTTACTATTCCTTACACATTACATTCCATCTTCCAAATCTGTGCCTTTTCATTGACTTGGAATATACTCTCACCTCTCATCTCCATTTCTCAAAAGAATATGTTGTTTCCTTCAATACTTTCACCTCTGTAGGAGACCAGCCTCTCCCAGCTGCTAGTATCCTCCCTCCCTAAATTACCTGGAATTTATTTTGTATATGTACGTAATTTATTTGTGTGCATGTTATCTTCTGTGACAAAATATAAGCTCCTTGAGGGCAGAGATTGACTCATTTTATATCTGTAGCATTTTCATTGTAAGTGGAATAAACCAAGTATGGAATAAATGTTTGCTGGTTGATTGATTGACTCCAATTCCAACATTCTTTCTGGGTCCTATATTACCTCTCCTCAATGCCTGGTGAAAAAAGGAATAATTTCTTAAGTAGTAACAACAAGCACATCAGCCTTACCTTCTTCACTTGTGAGAATACTCCGAAGACCAAAGATTTGGGCTATAAGGATTCCAACAGTGATGAATAACTGGGGGACCACACCAATGGCCCCTCTCAGGTTCTTGGGGGATAACTCTCCCAAGTACATGGGGACAACATTGGAAGACAGTCCTGATAATGAGTAAAATAAAAATAAAATTAGGCTATATTAGTCTTGTCAGAAGCAGCAATACCAATCCATGCACATCTCTCCCATTTCATTATTTACATAAGCTCGACCTCTTCATTTTCCCAGAGCTGCAAGAGAAGAGAATGCAGGAAATGGGTTGATGCATGAGTCTTTAATGAAGCCCTTCCCTTAGGATTGACATGGTTGGAAAGCAGGATATTGTAAAAGTGAAATTTGGGAGATGTCATCTAAAAGTATATATATTTTCTATGGACACGTGGAAATTGTCAAACTACATTTCCCGTGGTCCAACAAAATATAAGCTCCTTGAGGGAAGAGATTGACTCACTTTATATCTGTAGCATTTTCATTGTAAGTTCTAGCGGACCAGAAATATAGTGCAGTGGTTATTTTGGTTTATTTGGTTAATGGCTTTTAATACATCAAAATCAGTTTCACTGCATCAGGTGCTTTGGATTGACTGGGGAGGCCACTGACCCATCCATTATGCCTTCCTAGCTATTAAAATGCTCTTGCCTGGATTGTTTCTTCAGTTATGAATTAACCTCAACATGTAGGAAGGGAACCTCTGGATGGGCCATTTCAGGGAAGACTTCCTGGGCAAATAGGAAGCAGGAGAGTTCTAGGATCCTAGGAGTTGGGGTGAGGCAACAAGGGGAGGCTGGGAAACATCTAGGAGATGGGAAGCCACAGAAGCCATATATCACCTGAATTACATTGTCTTGGGGAGAGACAGAAGGGGGGGTGAGAGGGAAGAGATAGAAAGGGAGAGAGAAACAGAAAGCGGTCGGAGGAGAGAGAGAGAGGGGGAGAGAGAGAGAGAGAGAGAGAGAGAGA